>NC_089520.1:35857805-36047066 GCF_963924715.1 Thunnus thynnus | reverse complement strand
AACATGGCAAGCTCAGACGAACAGTTAGGCTACATACAGACAGCTTTCATGTTATTAGCTTAACCAGTGCACTGTGGTTGTGTAAAACATACCGGCGGTGGATGGGACACTGTGGGCAAAGCAGTTGAAAATATTGCTTTTCTACATGTTTCTGCTTGTTGAACAGGTGGTTTGATAAAGTACTTGTTGGCTTTTCACTCACAACGGTTTTGTTGTATGTACAGTAACGAGCGTAGTTGTTGTCAACTCAAGTAAAACGTTATCTTTCACTTATAGTGGCTATGTTCATAGTGACTCTGTGTCTTATAGGATCTCATTCCTTCCATTATTCCACAGCTTCCTTCATTGTTCTTCTTGTTGCACCATGTGGCTAGGATAACCTGCTAGAGTACAATACACAAAGTAGAACGCATACTGTAAGTATATTTTGCCTTAAAACCCAGAGACCGAGCAGCACTCTAATCCTGGAGAGTACCTGATCACAGGTATGCCATGTGGTAACGAGTTTGTGGTAATTTAATTAAACACAAACTTTTTTGGAAATTAGCATCCTATAACAGGGTTTTATATTTTGTATATTGGCCTTTCTCCAAGACAGGACCCCCATACATGTGGCTTAAGGTTTTGATCATCTCAGCTGACATTGTGCTTTATTGATACATATTCCCAAATCATCTCACATGACAATGAACCTGGGATTTAGGTGTCTGGGGCACTCTTGGTAATCCAGCCTTGTGTAGTCATCACCTCTACAATTTGCTTCACATTCAGTTTGAAGACAACTTTAGACTTATTCTTTAAATATAGGCTACTGCTATTATTTTTTTTAAAATTTTTTTCTAACTGATATCATGGTTATTAACATTGTACATGTCATCTATGTGACTTTGTGTACATGCGCTCAGTAAGTTCTATTAGATCCTCCAGAATATCCTCTATAAAAGATTGTACCATACCATTTCATCACACTGTATTTGGGCAGTCAGCTTTCTCTGTGAAAGCCACAACTCAGTGGAATATCCTACCTGATGATATGAAGAACTGTAGTTCTATCAATACATTCAATACCAGACTGAAACATGTACTAAAGACCAAATGGTCACACAGCTGAGTTTAGTTTACATTATTTCTAATTGACATTGTGGGTATATGTGATGTGTTGTGTGTAGCTTTGTATTTTGTATTTTGTATGGTGTGTTCCTTGTAGTTTTTGTTGTTTGTTTGTTTGTTTGTTTTTGGGTGGGATGCTTTTTAGTTTTTGTTGTTGTGCTGTTGTATGTTTTTTGTCGGGGACTACAGATGCAAATTAGCTTCAAGCTAACTCTGGTGCAGTGCATCTTTAATGTTTCAAACTGCACACTGTCCCATTCAATAAATAAATAAATCAAATACTGCTTAATGCTTCCCTGCTTATGTTGTTACCTTCACTATTGCTCAGGTGGCATTTGCTGCTTCATTTTGCAATAGTAGAATAGTAGATGTTATTAGTTTAACATGTTATTACATCAATGTTTTGCTGTGTTCTGTTGTTGTGCATGGTTTGTACACTATCTTGAGAAGGCTGATCATGCTCTTACTGTCCTATGTCGTAATGTTTGACTGTTTTTAATTTGCTATTTTATTGGCTTTTAGAACATCTTGCCAAAGTACTAACAGTTGGAAATTAGCTGGCTGGTTTACACTGGCACGTTCAGAGACATGTGGATTCAAGCATGTTGTCCTTGGAAATAAATATATGAAAAGTTCAGTTTTAGAAAGGAGTTTTGTTTTTACTGAGCCAAGTATCAATACTGAACCTCAAGTATCATATTCACACTGCTGTTCAAAAAATTCAGTCATTCAGGATGGAGAGTGATAGATGACTTGTGTTTTATCACAGCTGTTCTTACACACACACACACACACACAGACACACAAACGCATCGTTGTGTGCCACTAACCTGAAAACCTCAGCTCTAATTGGACAGTTTTGTTGACCAGATGACCTGTGTCCCTATTGACCGTCCTACTTCTATCATAAATCTCCTTAGGGGGCTTCTATTATCTCCTTGACCTTTGACCTAATACCCCAACACTCCAACAATTCTAGTAATAGTAAGAGCAATAATAAGAGTAACACTGATAGCAATGCAATGGCAACAACCATTACAATCATCACTGCCACAATAGTAGCCTAAACTTTTTTCTAATAGCAGTTTAGCAAACTTTGCAAATGAGTTTTGACCTCACTGGCTTTCTGTACTGATGATACTGTGACCTGCGTTGGTCTGTTTGCAGAAGCTAAAATCCAGTTGGAGATCTCTGTTCGTGTGTCGTCTAAGCCAGCCAGCCTTGAGAGATTTGCTTTCTGTTGTAGCTGACCTCAGGTCTGTTCAATGTGGGCTGAAGGTTAGAGGTCAGAGGTCGGGAGGAAAGGGATTTGCTTTAACTTCTCCTTCTGCTGCTTGTTTGTTGGCTTGTTGTTTTTCTTCTCTGTTTGCTTTGAAGTTGAAGGCTCTCTGTGCCCTTGTAGTTTGACCCTTTTTTCTCTCTGACTTATTGCTGTTTTGCATAGTGAGATTGAAGAATGTGGGTGTATGTACATGTGTGTTTGTGCATATTCATATTTATGTGTTGCATTGTGGAGTTGCAGCAGTAGAAGCCCCAGCATCACGGGTTTGCTGTGTGTCTGTGTTTGCATCTTGCTAACCAGTTGTAGTTGTTGTGGTTTACACCTCTGTCAACGTACAAGCACACACACACACACACACACACACACACACACACACACTCCTTCATAAACACCACAACACACGCAACAAAATCTGGTCACATTGGCTGATTCACAGACACAAAGGCTACTCAATTAGTGTGAGCTGTGTGTTAGTCCGTGTGTGTGTGTGTGTGTACACTCGAGCACAGGCAAGAGTGTGTGAGACAGCAGCATGATGTGTTCATCAATCATGCTGTAACCAGTCTTTGTTTATTTGCATTTAGCAGACTCAAATGGAAGATGGGTTTTATGTACTTGGCAATTTCACCACTCTCTCTCTCTCTCTCTCTCTCTCTCGCTCTCTCTCTCTCTCTCTCTCTCTCTCTCTCTCTCTCTCTCTCTCTCTCTCTCTCTTTTTCCTCTCCTCCTTTTCTTTCCATCTCGCCTCACTTCTTTTTCTCTCTCCCACTGGGAAGCACTCATCCCTTTTTGTGTTGTTTTTCTTCATTTACTGCTGCACTTAGCAGCAGTTTTTGCCTCTTGAGTAATCGCAATTTATATATTCTTCCTCAATATAAAAGTAGTAGAAATTTCATCTGACCATGTTTTTGAAGTGTTAGCTTTCTTTTTAGTTTTAGTTTGACTTTTCTGTTTTATATTATTACACTTCTACTTGGTTGATTGTAAATGCATGTCCACATTTTGTATTAATGTGTGATGTGTGTCTGGATATCTTATTTGGACCACGTAAAACACATGTTAATGCACATAAATGCTGCAGAACACATTGCAAACACAATGCTATCGGAGCATCTGGAGGTGGCGCGGCTTGTATTGTGATCTGATCTCAAGCAAGTCTAAATGACATCTGTACAGTTTACAAAAGGGTTATTGCTACATATCAACATATTAGACATTATGTCCCAAACAATTCCACTTATATATACTTTAACAGCTTTTCATTTGCTACATTGGACTGGAAATAATGTATTTGTAGCTGGTTTGTATTTGCATTTCTTGATCTTTAAATTAGTCTTGAGCTCAATTATGGATTTAGTGTGGCTTTCCTAATTGATTCCAGAATTTGACCTTGTGGTTTACGTAATAAAAAGCATTAAGGACCAATTAAAGATCACCACAAATATATCTAGAGCCCACATTAAAAAAAAAACAAAACTTCCATCCTGTTCAAATAAATGCAGTTATAAAGCAAAGAAAGCAAAAATAAATAAATAAGTGAAGACCACTATTTCCTCTAAAGCGAGCAATTTCTTGATGTACGTCTATTCATTTATCAAAGTGACCGAATGATAATATGTTGTGAGCAGTAAAGGAGGGTTTTGAATGGTTTTATGGATGTAAATGTGTGTATTTTTGAGTGAATAGACCGGAGCTGTTTTGAATATATGTGTCTCTCTGCTGCTGCTTTTGTATGGGCCTCTATTGACCTCTCTCTCTCCTGACTGATGTTAATGGCTATTTACATTTGCCTCGGCAGCACTCCGACACAACAGAGTTTGATTACATGTTTGGATGGAAGAAGAATTACCCTCAGTTTACGCTGTCATAACGCATAGATAAGCCCTAATAATCCCAGCGTCCACCGGGGAAAAATAAAACCAACAGGCTGCTAATGCCTCTCACTGGAATCATATTTATATCTCAAATCTGTTCTTTTGTTCCTTGTCTTTTCTTTCAGTGTCAAAGGGATGAGTGGACGAGGTTAAGTATATAATTTACTCTCCAAGTCATTCATCCTGCACTTATTGATTCCATCTCAAATTTAACTTTCAGATCGGCACCGACTCCATTAGAAAGTAATAACCTGCCAGGTCAATAAGTGGGAGCTGTACCAGTAATGTGTGGACTGAATGTAGGTTCATTGGAATGCACCATTAAGCGCTGGCGGGATTGTAGGATGGGGGGGTAGGGGGTTGAGGAGGGGTTGGACATCTATCATCCTGTCCCGTACTCAGTCAACGGTGATGGGAACAGAATAGGGGACAAGGCACTCCTCCAGTAAATTCATCATCTCCTCATTTTTATCTCTGCTTTAACGGCAAGTCTCAAGGAGGAGATGGGTGTGTGTATGTGTGTGTGTGTGTGTGTGTGTGTGTGGAGGGTACCTATAGTGAAATATGACCCTCCTGTCAGTCTGACCCAATCAGGAATGAGACGTCATTCTCCTTTCTCCATGCTCCATGCACCGCAGACAGAAAGATTGAGATATGGCAGCTGATAAGTGTTTGGGTGGGAGCCATTTATATATGTATATAGCTGGGGGGGGGGAATGCAAGGACCCAAATGAAGATAGAAAATAGAGGTGAGCCCAATGGTATTCAAATGAAGCCAAAGTGGGCCCTTTATAAAATATTTGTCCTCCTCCTTCACAGTCTGTGGCCATATTGAACTTTATGCAAATGGTTGGAGTCTTTTCTTCTGTAATTGTTGTTTTTATCGTGGTGTATTGTAGAGCTGAGATGAGCAGCCTGGAATGTAATTTCTCCATCACATACAAAAATATATATATATATATATTACTAACCCTAAATTCATATGTGGATAAGAAAAGTACTTTGAGTGTTATTTTGTTTCAGATTTCATGAAACGCATCTAGTTTTTGATGCTAGGCAGGAGGTCATTTGGGTCATGAAAATCAACAGTTTGTCCTCTGGGGAGTGTGAATGTGCTCAGTCAATCACATTGCAATCAACCTTTACTTTAGATTTTTCTTGTGTTGATTTTTTGGCATGATTTTTTGATTGCCATATGAATGTTTTTTTTCATTTGACATCCTTATAATTAGGGCAACACTCTTTTCCAAAACTCATAAATCATTCATATGAGTTTTTACAGCTGTTGTGGTGTGTGTTTAGATTACCGCCCTTCCCTCCTTCCTTTTCTGATTTTCTACCTCTATGGTTCAGGTTTGGTTAAATTTAGGCAAGTGAAACTCCATGTGTAAGATTAGGGGAAGATAGTGATCATGGTTAACAGAAAATATATTGACTGTTGGTATGAAACAGGATGCACATTATCTAACCATCCACCCTGACCTCTTCCCTGAAGATATTGTCACATCAGCCATACATCCAAAAACATTTTCCTAAAAAAGAATGCAGTCTTAGCTTGATGTGGGTAATTTGTATATCATGATTAGGGGTGTGCCCAAATATATATAGGTTATTCGGCAAAGCACAAATAGTGTTTTTTTTTTTTTTTTTTTTTACGAATATTTGTTTCATACAAATATTTTAAAAATTATTTGTTTTCGGGAAGAAAAAAAAAAAACATGTTAAATACCAGTGCACACGTCGGTTACATCACTATCACTGCTGTACTGTTACGTCTATCAGCAGGTCTCAACTAAGGGAGTCACATCCACCTGCTGCATGACGCACATTTCCTAATTTGGACATCACTCCCGGAGTTGAGGTTGTTCCCCAGAGATAAAGCTGAACTACTGACACAAGTGAAGTGCTCCCAAAAGAACACTTCATGAACACTTATTGTAACACTTTGACTTTCTAAAATTAAAAGAGTAATAAAAACTAAAACAGGATTTTTAAACCTCTTTCCACTTTTATTCAAATACAAATACAAATAATTTTGCTGCCTCAACAAATACAGATACAAATAGAAAATACTGGACCCTCTGCACATCCCTAATCATGATGGCCACAGTTTGTGTTTTTAAGAGGTTGCTGGTCAGGAAAACATAAAGATAAGTAAAGATAGGTCAGCCTACAGTGTTCATTCTTGATCTTTTAAAACAGCAGTTGACAAACAACCTAAAGGTCTACTTACTCGCTTGTTCCAGAACTCTTCACTGTATCACACAGTCTTCATGCTCAGTTGTGTGAATTGTATTCAGACTTCCATCATTGAACACTTTCTTGTCCATGTTATCTTAAAGGTTGTTTTTGACTAAACCACCAATGCTGTTGTTTTTGTGGTGAGGCCAGGCTCAAGGCCACCAAAACATATCATATGACTCTGTAGGAAAATGTATGGCGGACATACAAGTTTACTTCAGATGAAAACAGAATGAGGATTCAGAGTAAAGCAACCTGCACAGCAAGTGGTCAGAACAAACAGAGCCTCATTAAGCCAGTCCATATACTAAATTCTTTAATGCTAAATGCTTTTAGTTGTTCTCTTGGGCAAAAGGGATGTCATTAAAGAGCTTTGCTGAACTCCCTGAGACTGTAACATGTAGAGAGATGAGGTCCAGTCTGCCACTGTAGAGACTTCCCATGACCTTTTCTTTTCTCAGCAGGACACACTTATTTCAACTCCTTCACGATGGGATCAGCAGATTTTAATGTGATATAACTCAGTAAGGTGTGAACCACACCGAGATATAAACATGCCCCAACGTTTTTCACAAACAACAGTAATCAAAAAATGATTTTTATATGGATTGGACATGCTTTTTGAGACTTGTACCATCACAGCTGAAAGCTCTTGTTGCTGACAAGGTGCAGTGCTTCTTTTTTTTCCTCCGAGGGCTTTCAATATGATTAAGGGATTTCCCCTCCTCTGCCCTCAGGCATATTAACATGTTATTTGGAATAAAATGTCATTAAGGGCTGTCTGTGTCTGTGTCACAGTCGTGTGAACACAATACAAGATTAGCCTGTGATAGAAACGTTTTTACATCCCAGGCTCCTCCTTTATACCTGATGATCTGAGCTGATTTTGGAACTTGCTGCATATATCTGTATAAAGACTAAATGAGGACAAATACTTATTTGTAACTTCTTTAAAACCTGAATACTTTATGATGTCATATACATTCTACCAGAAAATACTTCTTAATGACTGCATTAATTAACTTTGTCAATGACCTTACTAATTAGACAAGGTGAACTTTGTATGGTAAATGCATTAAACACCATACAACCTTTTCAAACCTGTTGAGGGCTTTGTTGCACTGATTCTCAAGTATAATAAGCAGAGTGGTTCAGTGAAGACTGTTATCCTTGAAGGTCAGTGTAAGAGTTAGCCCTGCAAAGAAGTAGTATCACTTTAACATCAATAGTTTTTTTTTTTTAATTCATTTTTTCAACAATGCAGAAAATAAGCTCAATGGATTCATAAATACATTATGTTCTTCTGTAATAATGGTCTCTGTATGTTTGCTGAGCTGTAAAAAAGTTCTCAAAGCTTCTTCAGCCTCAAATTACTAACCACAAAAATCTTATGTAAAAAGAAGAAAAAACATCAGAAAGTGAAATTCTGTGCTTTTTAGCTGAATGGCTTAAAGGCTTTACCGTAGCTCAGTTTCCAAGAAAGTTCACTACAGGACTTAGTTAGTTTGTTTTCTCTCACAGAAAGAAATAAAATAAATGTGAAGCAATGGCTCATAAAAAAAAAACTCACTGTCAGGCGACTCAGAACAGAGTTTTATTGACTTGAATACACTCAATGTTTAAAACCAAATGTATCAAACAAACTTTGAATTATGTTAATTTTCCTTATAAATTGTAGTTGCAATAGCAGGATTTGTTTTGAGAAATGTCAAACTTTTTCAACTAGTCAAAACTTTTTCAACATTTCAAAATGTCAACTTTTTACCAATATTCTTTTCTCCACTTGAGTGTTTTGGTAGTGCTGTTGTTGTAGGGACAGTGGAAATTAATCCTCCATCAGTCCTTCCTTTATGCATAGACATGCATGTGATATATGTGATATTTGTCTCTAATCAGTCTCTTCACTGCTCTGGCAGGTGAGATGTGAGGTGTTTTATTCCATCAGACGGGATTACACACACACACACACACACACACACACACGCACACACACACACACACAGGAGAGGAGCAGCTCACTTGGTGGGCTGACTGATAGGTGGGATTTCATCACTGACAAAACAGTTCTATCATCAAACTGGAAACACCAAACTCCAGTTGCTCACATTGTGACAGGCGAGGCTGCTTTGATCTTGGTTTCTTTTTTTAAACGACAGTTTTTATCCATTACCTGAATTCAGTAAAGCTACTCTTTGTCATTCTGCGGATCTTCCTGTCTAGACTTTACCGAATAATGATGCCTTTAAGGCAGAATTGTTTCAGAAGCGCTACATTCAAAACTTAGTGAATTCCAATTGCAGTCCTACATTTGCTAACTTATATCCATTATAACTGTGCTTTATAGGACAGCGTCACTGTGTTTGACATCTGACCTGTGTTTCATTTGTATTGATGTGAGTAACTGACTATTTCAGATACCAGATAAACAATTTATTGATCTCAAAATGTGCCTGAGGCATCTGAAAAATGGCAGGGAATCAAATGACACAGTTTTGAATGAGAATCTCATAAGACAAGTAGATATCCATGCTCCTCAGAGGATGAACACTTTCCATTTTGAACAGGCTCTGAGGTTCCCTCTGGTGCCACCTGCAGGCTTAAGCATGTGTGAACTTATATAAACTTATATCTAATAGATAGATTGCCATCACATTTTCTTCCCTTTGAGTCCTTTTGGTTTTGATGACGGTATGATGGTATTACATCCACAACTGTTGAGACTCTTAGATTGGCTAAATCATCTGTATGTTGTCTATTTCATCTATCACTTATATATTGAAGAGTGTAGTGCTCATTGCAGCCTCTAGGGGCCACTAGCACGGCTTTGGACTTTTATCTTGCTGCTCCTTTAATTAGCTCTGTTACACCATCATGTAACTTCTAAAGAAGAGACACATTATTAGATATTGAGCCTACTGTATGATTCACAAACTGTAGTCTAGGATTATTGGTGCTGGCTCTCTCTCAAACACACACTGTCCCACCTCCTGAGCCTCTTCCTTGCTACCTCCACCCCTCATCTCCCACCATAATTAGATTGGGCTGCTCCCAAAAGAAATACATTTGGTAGGTAGCTTTTTTTTTTTTTTTTATCTGTCGTTCCAAGGAGTGGCTCCAGCAGCTCTAGTCATTTATTAGCTGGATTCACCTCACCACTCCCACACCTTATCACAAATTGCTGGGAGCAGGTTAACACTAAAACGTCTAATTGACAGAATATTTATGCATTTCCACTAGTCAGTCTGGCTGTGAGGGGCCACTGACTTGTCCAAGAGCCGTGTCGTGGCGAGACGCACTGCTGGGGAAAAAACCGACAAATTTGTTTTTTTATGCTACAGTGCCTTACTTCAAGTACATGGATATTTTTTCTGTTTTTTTTTTTCACTACATTTTTGGGTGTTTTCAAGGTGTCCTGGAGTCCCATTTTGAATATTTCTGAGAGATTCTAAATCTGGAGGCTCAAATAATGTTTTCAAATTAGGCCGGATGGTCCAGAAAATCACTGGGGTTATTACTTGTACATTAATAAAAATTAGCTTGTGCCAGAAAAGCACCCCAAATCATAACAGAACCAGTTTTAATCTGGTATTAATATTTATTTCCTCCAAGATTTAAACTAAATGAGTAGTTGGTGTGTGGTGTGGTGGAAAAACTTTCAGCCTGTAATTGATGATTAATGATCCCTCAGTAATTACTGTGGATAAGTGGCTGCACTCGTGTGTATTGGGGCATCTGTGCATAAGACCGACCAACATTAAGGCCCTCTCCCTCAGTTTTTAGGACGAGCCAGTGCAACTGTTTTCATGCAGGGATGGATTTTGCTGAGAATGCATATCTTTTTTTTCTTTACTGTTATTTAGATTCACACCAGGAGTTGATCATTTTATTATTCTTTACAGACATAAGAGCCTTCAGGTTTCTACTTTTTACAGGCTTTAGTTCAGAGGTTCACCTGGTGTGAGTTGTGTTAAATTAATATAATGCTCCAATATAGTATGATCATGTTTAACCTCTTGAACACAGATTTTTTTTTTCCTTTAATTTCCCTTAAAATCAAGGAGCTGAACTTTTGCACACCTGTAGATCAAGAGATGCATTGGAGAAGACCACTCATTGAATCAAGCATTATGCATAATCACATCATGGCACCATATGCTGACAATTTAAATATAGAAATATAGAGAATGCACATTATATGTAGCTTAAGATACACAACATACACGTACACATACACATATATAAAAACCATACACATATATACAGATGGGTGACAAATTAAAGGAAAAACCAGTACAGGTGTGAATGCGGGACCCCTACAGTGAGGGGATCTGGTGGCTCTGTTATGCTTTGGGGGCATTTTGCTGGCAAGGTTTGGGTCCACTTGTCCCCTTAGAGGAAAGGATCACTGCAGATCAATACAAAGTAGTTCTGAGTCATCACCTTTTATATTTGTATATTTGTTATGTCTTTCAAAGCCTGATCACTAGCTGAAAAGTCGGCTCCAAACTTCTGTTTGAAACTCTTCTTGTGCTTGAATTTCAGTCTTTAACTCTTGTGCTTCAGCAGATACATGTTTGATGATAAGCAGCATGTGGTCCAGGGAACATTTATTCAGGATCTCTCCCCATCTTTTAATAAAGTTTTCATCTGATTCATCTGATTCATCTAATTTCCCGATTGTTGGAGTTTTTTGAATCAGCAAGCCCCTCGGAATATTTTTATTCCTCCAATATTCGCTCAAAGTCGAGCCGTGCTTTAAGAGACATTTCTTTCAAATATAGTCTCTCTAGTTTGACTTTTAGGTCTTTACATTCCATTGTTCGGGATTAATATCCTCTGGAGGTCTTCAGTGGTGAATTCAAAAGTAGTTTTGCAAGTTTTTGTGAGCGCCTTGATCTTTAAAAGGAGCTCATTGTCTAAAAATCTCTAAAAAATGGTACTTGTAAGGGTGCCAAAAGAAAAAAGCCAACAAAAACAAGCTCCAGACAGATTTTAATATTGAAAATATTGTAAATATTTATCTCGGTATGGTAGCTTTTCTTTATTATGACTATGTTTATCTAAGCTACCTATAATGTGCATTCTCTATGTCTGTCTATTTATATAGTCAGCATATGGTGCCCTGATGTGATTATGTGCTTGATTCAATGAGTGATGTCAGTCGGTAGTGTGACCTGATTGGTCCACGTGGGTCAACCAACCTATTTAAGATGGTCTCTCTTTTTGTCTTGTAAACACCATATAATGCTCTATATTCTGTTTTCTTCTTCTTCAAACACGTAATTCAAATATGTGATACTGGGCTCGGTGAGCTAGGACATTTCCATTTCTTTCATTTCAAAAGAAGTGCAGCAGTGGATGTGATTTTAAAGGTGAAGTAACTTTGCATAATGCTGTTGTTTTTGACAGTGCTAACTATTGAGGGAATGGGTGTATCATCTATTGAAGTGTAGAATCCAAAACAGAGGGAACTCATATAAGCTCTCAGACCATCCAACTGCCAACCTCCTAAATATGATGTTTATAGGCCTACTACTAATACAGTATGTTTTGACAGAAACATAATCTCAAAACTTCTAACATTTTTATGGAACATATATCACAATGTGTTCATACTGAACAAAGCTATAAAACGTTCAAAGACAACTCATTTCCTTTGTTTGTTTGCTTTTTACAGTGTCCACTCACAGTGACTGATGCAGGGTTATCATTTTTGGGATTATGTTTAGGCAACTGAATGCATGATTTTTAAAATTTCATTTATTTCATCCAATCAAGTGGAAATATTCTAGATGTCTTGCTCATGTTATACACATTTTTCCAAATTTGTATCTTTTGGTAAATTATGGATCTTCTCTAGAACTGAAAATAAAAGTCTAAAGCTCAATAGTTAAAGAGTATAAATTGAAGAGGTAAACCAGTTTAGTGTGGTGTTACCGTCTGAGCTGCCTCTACTTTGCATGGTCCCTCGTTGGATTCATGCGTAAAAATTAATTTGTGTTTGTGTATCTGTGAGATATGCACTGGAGACATGTTGCATTCACACTCTGGCAGTAAAGCATGTCTCTGCTCACCTCTAAAAAGTGGTTTGGATGATCCGGTCTGTCATGCATCTCGCCTGCATTTACACCTCGAATTAATGCATTTTTATTTACACTGCCTGAGGAGGGTCAAAAACACGCATTTGTGAACAGATGAGTATACACAAACATATACGGTATATTTGCAGCAGCCAGCCTGTCAGCCATCTTTGCCAGCAGGGTGTTTGCTTTAAAAGGCTTGTCACCAGCAGATGGTTTTCTAGCCAGGGAACAGCAGCTTTGTCATTAGCCAGTAGTGGGTGACGGGGTCCATATCCAGAGCTGGATCCAACCCTCTAGAGTGGGGGATGGGGTGTGAGGGAGGGGGGGCGGGGGGGGGGATGGGACGGGGGGAGGGGACCCTGGAGGAGGCGTTAATCGAATTTCTCGCTGTCCAGCACTCAAGCGCATCCCCACTGCTGAGAGATTATGCCCTGCAAACTCTCATTGCCTGCCAAAAACTCTGTTTATCAGCTCACCGAGGCAATTTCAAATGCACCTTTAAAAGCCCCAGCAGTGGCGGCAGCATAGCGTGCTGCGTCTTATCCATTCAGGTGTCTTAATCTTGTCAGGAGGTGTGCACCCCAGGTCAGTTAGATCTCTTTTTTTCTGCCTCTTTCCTTCACTGTCATATTTGTCAGGGTAAGGGAGGGTCAACGGGATGAGAGAGGGGAGGCAGGTGAGAAACAAAGACAGGAGAAACAAGGAAACTTGGTTGAAGACAGACCAGGCTGAATTAAGACAAAGTGAGATAAAGCTTCAGTGTTGAGGCATCACACTGCTGATCTTCCAAATCCAATAGCAGGACATTAAGTGGGAGAGACAAATAGAGTGCTAGGGTTTGACTGATATATGGGTTTGCCAATATTTTGGACAGAGAGTGGTCTTTTATTAAGAACTGGATATTGTGTAGTCAGTGTCACCCACGTCTGACAGCATGGATTGATGTTTCTTCATGTCTTCTCCAGCTGCCCCCACCCAGCATACCACAAACTGGCTGTAAAGCCTGAAACCTGAGATTTGCCTCATATAGCTTAAATAGATCAATCAGTTTAACACAACATGTAGTTTATTGTTGTGTCCAATTTTGGGTTTTTTTTTGGTCACATTAACACATAGTCTGACGTGGCAGAAACATGAGCAGACAGACGGTCAGACAAGTTGGAAACAAATCAACAGTTTATTAAGAAGATCGAAACTAACTTGGTACATGTACATTGTTATTATTACTTGATGGCAATGAAGGCCAAAATTACAAAACCATTAATAATGGTGATAATAATAATAAATTTCATTTACAGAGCACTTTTCAAGGTAGATATTTTAGTTAAATCCTAAAAAAGCTAGGCCTGGTTATGGAAGGCTTTTTGAGTGAGGAGAAGGATTTGGAGGTTGTGTAGGACAGTGGTGATGTGGTAAGAGAAACGTGAATGGGTGATCAGGCGAGCAGCAGAGTTTTGGATGCACTGGATTTTATTTAGGACTTTGGATGGTGTGCCATAAAGAATGCTGTAACAGTAGTCAGTTCTGGATGTTATGAGAGCATGGATCAAAGTTTTGGCAGCAGAGAAGGAGAGTGATGGGCGGAGATGAGCTATGTTTTTTAGGGGGGTAACAAAGGCTGTCTTGGTGATTAGATTGACATGGTTTTCAAAAGAGAGGTTGCTGACAAAAATGACTCGGAGGTTGTGATCCTGTGGGGGAGAGAGAAAGAGTGGAGTTGTGGATGGTGAGGTAGAAGTTGTGACAGTTTAGTTTGAGGCAGTTGGTGTGCATCTATGATAAATTTAATTGAGGCAGTTGGTCTGGAGTGGAGGGAGTCACAGTTGTGATGGATTTAGTGGAGATGTAGAGTTAGTCAAGTGTACCAGTAAGACAGTGAAATACTCTCCAGGAAGTGCAGTTTGAATTATAGATGCAGTGTTTTGGTATCTGATAAACCTTCAGGGGTTAATGTCACTATCTTACAACTTTGGAAAATGATCACAGTGGTTCATTTAATCACAATGATCACAAAGTAAACAGTAGAATGACCTCATACATGTTATAAAGTGATCTAGGAATATGCCCTTATGGAGCGTGTTGCCACATGACATTGCATTGCATTGTGGCAAAAGTTGAGCCAGTGTCAACTTTTTCACTGGGCAATGTTGTAGCTACATCTTTTGCTGGAGCTCACTACGATGTTGGGACCTCCACTGTACCAACGTGGTGGTCGCACTGAGATGAATGCAGCACTAGTGTGGGTCTGAACACAGCCTTTGTGCCATCCTGGAGGCAAAACACATCTAGGATTTATCCCTATATTGTGGACAAAGTGATGAAACTGAGATTGATGATCTTATTTTGACTCTGAGCAAACAAGCCCTCAGGATTTTGTGACATTTCAAATATATACAGTATTTTTTCTTTTTTATTGAAATGATGACAAAATAGTATTTCCAGCATCAAATACCAACAGAAGTGACAGATTGTGGATAGGCAATGGAAGAATTTACTTTCACTATATTTAGGGATACCACCAAGAGAGATTAGTGACAGGAATTTATAGGGCTTATGGGAATCGTGGTACCACAGACATTGTAAAATAGAGCCTTCTTATCATTGTGAACAAAATCTTGTGTTGTAATTATACCAAACTTGCACTTCAAGTGAATGGCTTGATTATTCATTTATTTTATTTATTTTATCATTTAGTTTGATTTCTATATAATATGTTTCTAACTTATTATATGATCTTGGCCACATGGCAACTTAGCATCTCTGAAATTTCATGGGTCATGAGAATTTTGGTTCTGAAGAAGGAGCCACAGGCCAGTAAAGGTTGAGAAACAACTAACATGGAAAATAAAAATGCCTTCAGCCTTTAAATACCCACTGAACTGCTGAACTGTGGTGGACTGTTTTACACTATAAGACAAAAAAACAATCCTCAGTCCCTTATCTGAGTAGAGGAAAAGCATCATGGGAAGGGCAGGAGATTGGGAAATCCAGGTGTGTGTATGTGTGGGGTCAAATGAAAAAACTGCACAGAGCCTAATGTGGAGGCTAGAAGCAATGATTCACTAATGCTGTGTCGTTAATGAAGGGGTTTGTGCGCCTCTGGGCTCAAAGGCATATTGGTAGTGGAGGCGTATTGAATCAGCGCTGACCCGCAAGGTTAACTCTTTGGCGAGGGAGAGGAGAGCATCGTGCCCAGAGGCTATCGATTCACAATCACTCATCTGCTTGGCCTTCCTTATCTTCCACTCTGACACCAGCTCAAGTATGCATTTGATTTTCTTTTCTTTTGATTCCCTTTCCCTCTCTCCTTTTCCCTCACTTTCTCTTTTTTTCCCTCTCCCATTGTCAGCTAAAGGCACAGAATTGCCTTTTTTTGGAGGCATTTAGTAACCCTGGTCAATTTGAACGCTCAGATAAAGGAGTCTCTGTTCTTCATCACAGTTTATCGTAACGCCTCTCTAAAATGTTACATGGTGCCCATCTTTCCCTTCGCCCATCCCGACAATTCCTTTTGTTCAACTGGGAAAAAGTAAGCCGCTTAATTTCATATTCAGTCCTACCCTTCAATTGAATGGGTGATAATTGCTGGGTGGAAGGTGCCTCGGCTTGATGCAATAGGTGTTAATCCGTTCACCATCCCAGATGATGCAAGGACAAAGTAATGTGTGTGGGGTTTGATCTACAGCTCTTTGTTCAATACTTCAATGCCCACAACACACACACACACACACACACACACACACACACACTTCTACACACATGAATATAAAAAAGTGGTGTTCATCCTTGCCCTTTTCCTTCCTTTGAATGCCCAGTCTTTCACTCTCTCTTCTGTTGTTCAAACTCTCACTGTTTGCTTCGATTTAGTTTCCCTTCTGCACATTGATCAGGTCACTTTTTCTTTGGGAAACATTTCTTGTTCAGTATTGGCTCCTTACTGTTGTTGTTTCTTGTTCTCCATCAGACATGATTATTCCTTTTTAAGTACTTTCATTTTGTCATGTAGTGTAATGACGGCGTAGATAAAATGATTAGTCAGTTCATCAGTGGATTGACAGAAAACTAATCAACAACAAATTTGAGTGACAAAAAAAGTCCACTAACTAGTTAAAGGTCTTACCCGGACTAGCAACAAGGAACATAAGCCTCTTGATATTTGGGCAGATAAGACCTTTATATTCTCACTACCGCTCCAGAGTGACACCGCACCAAGGGAAAGTGCAATTCATCCACTCATGCATTGATTCAGACCAGAGCAAACTACTGATTTGTAATTTAACATTATTCTTAACTAGGTCTTCAATTGAACATCACTGCAAAAATTGCAACTTTTTCAATAATTAAGTAAATCATTTCAGACTTTATTCAAGCATTTCCGTGTCAAGGCTGCTGCTCTAGCAAGCATAATGGCTCAGTCATGTAGAATAGCAGTCTTTTAAACTCTTTTCCATATACAAGTTTTATTGTTTTGTCCTTTTATTTAGTCTATTATATCTCAATTTTGAACACCAGTATCATAAACCAATTAGATACTTTATTTAGGATATATGGCTGCTCATATGTCTGTGCTTTTTGATAGATTTTATCCGCTTGAATTCCATTTAATTTTGCCATCATCACTTCACTTGCAGCATCTTTCCATGATGGGAGAAAATTAAAACCACGACGGCCCTAAATGTCCAAACCAAAACACTGTCGTAGATCAAGCGGGTGTCAAGTGGAGACATTACAAACACAAGTATAGGCTGCTCCGAGCAGATTGCCCTTTCAAAGGCATACTGATTAGATTTGAAAATCCGACAGTTAGACTTTTAACTCCCAATTAAGCCACATTTGTACTGAGTGCAAAGCTTAACTGAGTTGTTTGACTTAACAGTGTCTACTGAATGACTACACAATAATGTTTGCCTAATTAAAGCAGCCACTTAACCACAGGAGCGCTGAAAAAAAACACAATCACTACTCCTAATAGGGCATATTCACTGGTCTGAAAAGCCTGAGCTTTATGCAACATCCGCCATATTGTCACTATCTTGAATGCAGCCCAGTGTGCATTTGCTCATACAGCTTTTATGTGCCTAAATTACTCCATTGAGAGATTTCACTGAAGTAGAGACACCTGTCCAAGGCTGGTGAGTACAGACTACACCAGACAATAGACACATGGTGCGCTGTCTGACTGTTTCATTGCCTGGGGCCAGAAAATAATAATAATACTACTAATAATGATAATAATAAATCTTATTTATATAACATCAAACCCAGAGATTACACAGTGCTTCACCATGACAAAAATGACAAAGCAAAAAACAAATACAAAATAAAAATAAGAAATGTAAAAATATATGGAATATTTAAAAGAGCCTTTTGAAAGAAATGTGCGTTTCCAGAAGCAATTTAAAAGAAGACACTAATTTTGCAAATCTGATTTCATTGGGCAGATTATTACAAAGTTGTGGTGCACTAACAGCAAAATCTCAGTCCCCTTTAGTCTTACATCTTGACCAATATGGATGTAGCCACCGTGACCCCACCCACTGGTTTCTGAAGAGCGGTTTTGAAGCTCAAAGTGAGCCTCTCCGGCCGTCGCCATCTTGGCAGTACCTGACTCCGCCTAACTCCCAGCTAATCCAAAATGGGCGAAGCCACAAGCCACCTAGCAGCTAGCAACCTGTCACTCAAAGCAGCCACGTCCTTAATTATGCATAACTTTATGGCTAAATAAAATTTAAACTGATGACATAAAAAATTCACCCCGAGTACAGTTGTCATGAAAGGGGAAATTAGCTATAGACCAAAAAAGTTGCTGTAAAGTTGGGCATTTTAACATGGGGGTCTATGGGGAATGACTCGCTTTCGGAGCCAGCCTCAAGTGGCCATTCAAGGAACTGCAGTTTTTGGCACTTCCGCATTGGTTTCATTTTTCAGCCCCAGAGGTTGCCGCTTGATCTTGACATGGGAATTGCCGACAAATTCCTTTTAGGGGACCTCAGACTACATGCAGGTTGATAAGGGGCAAGTAATTCAGAAATATAGTCTGAAGCTAGGCCATGAAGTGCTTTAAAAGTCATAAGTAGAATGAGGGGAGTATGTTTTTTTGTTAGTAATCTGGCTGCTGCATTCTGTACTATTTGGAGCCTATGAATTGTTTTCTGATTTATGCCACTTAGGAGACCATAACAGTAATCTAAACGTGAGGAAATGAAAGCATGTATGATGGTTTCTGTGTCTCTGAAGGTCAGACATGAACGGATTTTAGCAATGTTCCCTAGATGATAAAAGCAGGATACCCACCCCCCAACCAACCCCCACCCTCTAACCCCCAAAACATCATGCATAATTGGCATTACACTTTAGTTTAAATGACAGCTACCCAGGGATGTAGCTTTCATTGAGGACACTGTGTTCATGTCCTCAATATTTTGGTGTTTTAGCAACCTGAGGGAATTAACATTCTACATGTGAATAAAAGGGTGCTATTGTGGTATTTTATACACAAAATACTCTTGAGGGATGTATTTGGGTTTTAGATGCACAATATGTAATTTCTGCCGCTAGGGGTCTGTCACTCAAAACAATAACAAAAGACGGAGTTTGATGATGTTGTGAAGGACTCTTTGTTAGATGCCATTGTAGCAGACAACCACAACGCTGATGCATACATCTTGTGCATGTATACTCCTTGGTAGAGGGGCCATTGACAGGTGACCAAATGAAACGGACCGTTACCTTGATTAAAATTACGGGTTTCCCTAGCTTTGAAAATTGTTGGAAATATTTGGGATAATGTAATACAACTCAACAAAATATATAACATAGGTTTTGTCGTTTTTAGGCATTTTAATGTGGAATAATTACAGTTTATGTTTTATTTAAAGAGAGTGTGTTAAAGCTAAAATGGAAGGTGAAGATGCTCTTAACTTGGAGACCCCAAACAACAAAAAATAACACAAGAGCACTGGTTTAAAATGTGCGTAATGCACCATGTTGACACCATTTGGCACTGCTTTTGGCTGGTTGTTGTCTGCGTGACTGCCTACTCTGCCCCTAAAAACAGTCCTGAGAGCCTACAATGGCCACACAGTGCATCAGAAAAGAGGGCAAAGCAGCGCTATGGGCCACATGAGCGTGAGGGTGCAGCCCTGACAACATGTCAGTGTGCCAAATGCATTGACATTTTGCAGGGGTTGTTGGTGGACAATGAAAAGCCTGCAGGACTAGCATGTATCCGTGAATATTGAAATGTCACATGAGAAAATGATGAGTTATTAAGAGAAAAGGGCCATTTCGGAGAGAGCATGACAGAGCAGCAGATGCCTTTTGTCTCTACTCAGATTCTGCAAAGCGACTTCTGTTATGGATTGTTTCATACGCAGTGACCTTCAAGCCTACTTAGAAAAGAGAAGGAAGGAGATAAAGAAGAGTATGTCTCATTTCTCTTTTCTTGCCCCTTATCCTTGGTAAATGCATAAGATGGGCTCTGAGATTTTTTTTCCTTTCCCTTTTCGTGGCAAGGTGATGGCAACAAATCACCCCTGCCATCCTACACCAATCAGCTGGAACATTACTAAAGATCACCTACAGTTCCCTGCTCTGAATACTTATGGGAAGGCCTGGCAGCTCATGGGTAAGGTTCAGCAGGCCCGCACTGTACTCCATCAGGCTGTCATTTAAGTCATAGCTGAAGCTAGAAGCCTTTTCAGTGGCACTCAGTGGAACATCATGTACAGAAAGCAGAGATGGTGAAAAACATTTCACTGGCTTCACTCTACATCATTTACTGGCTGTGTAAGTGCTTCAAGTGTGCAGTGCAGGCAAGTCCAACTCTGTGCTTTTACATTTACATTTACTAAGATTCATTTTACATGCAGGTCTGTAGACATTAGCATGGTGTACTGGTGTGATTAATAGACTAATTGACTGATTTAGTTCTGCAGCATCTTTTTTGATTTTTTTTTTAATGATTTTGTTTTTGCTCCCAAATCCCTGCTAATGATAAACACAAAGTCAGCTTACAATGAATAAGAATTTTAAGAATTTTTAAGAAGGACAGATGTCATGCACATCACAACATACATTATAATGAAAGAAAAATAATTGCTTGAAAAAAAAAAAAAAAACTGGTGCAGCGAGAACCCTAAAAGAACAGGGATCAAATAGAGTCTGATTTTGAAGCAGCTCAGCTCAGTTCCGTGACTTGTCCTGCTGGTTTTCCTTCAGGCTGTGACACGCTCTGACAGATTTAGCTGCTTCCATGGAAATGTTAGGTTTTTCCCCAAGTAAAATATTGAATTTTGTTTTGGTCTGGGAACATGTCAAATTCTTCGTATTTGAGTTTTATTTTTGTGAAGAACCTGGTTCTAAGCCTAACCCAAACCAGCTGCTTTTCATTGCCTAACATAACCATACCTCAAAGTGATAAACTTGTGAAAGAAGAAATAAAACTCTCTTCCTCTTATAAATGAAATGTTTAATTCATGAACAATAAAACACTACACTCAAGAGTCTTGAGGAATGTAGAGAAATTCTATGTGCTTTTTTCCTTGAAATTGTCACTTGTGGACACAGTGGCTGCTGTTCAGCAAAGTTTCAGAAGATTGCAATAATGCTTCTTCCTGATGCACATAATGAAGAAAGCTTCTATTCATGTTAGCAGTGAATAGTGTGGTGTTATTCTGTGTTCCCTGTATCTGCTAATGCAGACTAATAGTGTATAAACTTAATTCCTATGAGACAGCGTTCTTTTATTTATTACATACTGCGTGCCCTATAGTTTCTTAATCCCCTAAAGCCTTGATGAAACATTATCATAGACTCCCTGCTATAATACTGAAGACAGAGAATATGATAATATAGTGGTTTACTTCACGGCCCTACATGAAAATGCTTTTTCAGACTTGAGCCTGCAGTACCAGTATACAGATACTGAAAGAAAAAAAAAAACAAAACTATGACATGCAGGCAGCAGATGGTTACAACCCACTTGGACCTGGTGTGGGACTATGTGACCTTCACTGCACAAGAAAAACAATCTCTTACTGCTATCACAGTGGCATACATAAAAAATAAATAAAAAAATTGGTGGGCGTAGGTGGTGGTGGGTGGGGACGGAGGACAGCTTCCACTGGGACAGGACAATGGAGGAGTGCATTAACAGCTTCTGTCTGGTGTCCCAGCAGAGGTGTCAGCTTCGTGGCATTGTGTTTAGCCCCTTGGCAGCGTGACCTTGTCTCACTGAACAGTGGCTATTAATTAGCCAAGCGTGTGTGTGTGTGTGTGTGTGTGTGTGTGTGTGTGTGTGTGTGTGTGTGTGTGTGTGTGTGTGTGTGTGTGTGTGTGTGTGTGTGTGTGTGTGTGCTGCTTGGTGGTGGGTAATAGGTGGGTGGCTGGAGGAGAGGAGGGTGTGAGTGGCATCCGTTCGCAGCCAGCCTGCCTGCCTGCCTGGCTGTCTATATGCAATCAATGAGGTGGAGGAAGGTGAGGAGGAAGGGCGGAAGGTGGTTTGGAGGCGAGGCGTGTCTGTGAGGGCATTTTCCATGACATTAAAGAGCTCTTTGAGCTATATGTTGCAGCCACGCTTCCTCTGTCTCCCCTGTCCTCCTTGCATGATGTTGCCTCCCAGTGTTTCTGCTTCATAGATGATGATGTGCCTTGTTGGGCTTCACAGCTCCTCTGTGTGTGTGTGTGTGTGTGTGTGTGTGTGTGTGTGTGTGTGTGTGTTACTATCTTTCTCTGCCCTTGGCCGTGGCTCCAGAAAACATGAAGTCATGCTGGGCAAACTCCATGAGTGAGTGATTTTTCTCTGCTTTGCTCTGATCGACGTCCAGCCAGCCACAAAAGCCTGCCATCCCTCTCGGCTTGCTCCCACCCCCCTCCACCTCCCTTGTTCTCCTCACCACAGCCACCCTCGCTCAAAACTATTCTTTCTTTCTTCCTTTCACCTTCCTCTCTTTCGCTTCATAATCTTAACCCCTTCTCCATAACCTCAACCCCCTTGTCTGTCTGTCTTTTCTTAACCTAAATCCTTCTCTGTTTCCTTTTCCCGTCAACAGAAGATGATTCCCATGTGTTTGGTGACCCTCTGACCTTTTCTCTACTGCCACAATAAGGTTGAAATTTCTTGTCCAGTAGGAAATAGCTGATTATTACAATCGTATTGGGATGAAATGTTTTGAGCGCGTTCATGCTCCTCACAAAAAGAAGCCTTTGATTTTAATGACCTCCATGACCTTTTCTGTAGCGCCATCCTGAGGACAAAGTTTACACTTGCATTCATGACTAAAGAATAGAAAAATCCTCCATGTGTTCATTCATTCTGTTCAGCAGAGCCAGGCAGGCGTCAGCAGTAATTCATCTACTTGTGTAATTATATATGTATTGTTTTTCATTTATTTGTATAATTTAGTATGTTGTGCTCTTGAATTATTGATTGAATTATTGGTTACTGTAGTAGTAGTGTAGGTTGTTGTGGCTACAGTGAGGGAAGAGCAACAGTAGAACATATTTCAACTACTGGACTTAACTTTAAGATATGACACATGAATATTTCCATTTTTTGCTACTTTATATATACTCCACTACATTTCAGAGCTTAATACCTATATTGTACTTTTTACTGTTCTACATTTATCTTCCAGCTATAGTTACTAGCCTTTTACAGTATTAAGCACCAAACATATGATTAGATTCTAAAATATGATGCATAGTAATAGAGTAAATGACCCAACAGTATAGAACATAGTTAGAATCAGCAGCAGCAGTAATTATAATAATGTAATACTGACAAGCGAGGGCCAGATGTCTGCCTGTTAAATACTTTCACTTTTCATACTTAAGGTACATTGTGGTTGTTCTACTTCTGTATTTTTACTTATTCTGAAACTTTCTTAAAGAGAAAGTAGCTAAAACAGCCTGTTTCAAACAGAAGCTGAACTGAGGGGCTGCATAAAGTGGCAGTATAAGATAAATAAGGAGAATTTTGAACTGTAAATCATGCTAAGATATTCCAGTTCCCTTTAAGTAAAGGATGAATACTTCTTTTACCTACAGGGAGCACTTGAAGTGTTAGGAGCTGGCTAACAGCTGCATTTTAGTATTAAGGAGTCTGTATTGAAATCATTCTTTATATTACAAACGTTAGATTGTCGTATTCATGACATTTGCCCCCTCAACACTGCTGTCAGTTCACATTTACCAGTGTGTAGCCTAGTGTAGTCCAAAACAAACAGGAAGCAGTCAGACCATGGCCATCTGATAGATTTAATGCTGATGTGGTCTCATTCTGGACATACTTGGATATACATCAGATTTTTCCTGTAAAAAAAAAATCTTTGAGTGTGTTATCTTTGAGATCCATTAAATATGCACTATGTGTATATAAAATGTATATATAAATATCCACAAATTATTCATTTGTGAGCATGAATGAATTCATTTGAGAGGCCCTAAATACTCATTTGTTTGCACAAATTATTTTATTTACCATGCTGTGTACCATAGGGCGGGAGATAAATCAGTATTATCGATTATTGTTCGACATTCCAGTGGAATTGTATTGTGATATTGTGTTATTGTATTACTAAACTATTTTTTCAAACTAATGATTCTAAACAAAATGCAATAAAAAACAATGCAGCCTTTAGGGAGATGACAGCAGAAATTTATAGGCTTTTTTTTTTTTTCTACTCCCGACTTTATTCCTTATTCAACTCTTTCACCTCATGATACCCAGCAGCCTCACATTGAAACATGCTGGCCCCTCCTCAGTTTCCAGTGCCAGGGTATCTGGTCAGCCACCAGCAGGCTGCAGGACAACCATTACCCCCCGCCTGCCTCACTGCCAGCCTGCTGTTGCACGACAGCTGCTATGATAAAGCAGCACACCTCATCCAGAGAGCAGCTCCACACCGGAGGTGGAGTTAAGGCTAGCTTTGAGTTGGTGCGTGTGTGTGTGCATGTGTGTGCGTGTGCGTGTGTGTGTTTTCATGGATGTCCTTCAGCACTAAGAGCATTGGAGGGAGATGTAAAGAATGCTAATGTAGTGAATCACCAGAGTAAGGACTGACTTGGCCAACCCTGGCATACATACACTGTATCTGTTTGTGCGTGTGTGTGTGTGTGTGTGTGTGTGTAGGGGGGGGTTGTGTGTGTGTGTGCCTTCCTGTGCATTTGAACACCCTGATGTTCGCCTATCTCTGAAGTCAAGTGAAGAGAGAGCAAGTGAGAAGTGGGCGAGCCAAGGTTAAGTACAGGAACACAGTGATGGGCTGTGCATTTTAATTAAGGCTTGAGCAAACACTCTGCAATTCCCCTAAATGGCCTCCTGTGATGGATGACAGGAACCAGTGTTGTCTATTTTTCTTCTCAAGAGGAACTTTTGTGCGAGCGGCAGTGTATTTGGACACAAAAGGCCAGGCCAGCCAAAGCCCCGCTCCTTTAAGCTTTATTGACTCCTGGCACTACAAGCTGAGGGGGAGTATTGGAGAGAAAATGAGTTACTTTGGTACATGTCTCCCATGCAACTGCTATGCACTCTCAGTATACTGGTGTGTTTGTGCGGATGTCTTTGTGCACTGTGTGAGTTATAAAAATCTGCCCGCCATAGTCCACCTGCACAGGAAAGATTTCACATTTCATCACTATTGTTATAAACTCTGCTAGAGCTACCAGCCACTCCATCTTTACAAACTTTTGTTGCACTGTTTAAATGGACAGAACTTTTTAAAAAAAATTCTATTCACCTCAAACTTTCCAAAGATATCAAAACTGTTGGGCTGAGTTTGGGGGGAATGAGTAAAAAATGATGCAAAAGACATCTAAAATGTTTCAAAGTAAAGGAATGTAGCCATAAAAACATCTTGGAGTTGAATATCTTCTGCAGACTGTTTCTGAAATCACTTTCTCATTCAGTTATGTATCATTTCCAACTTATTAAAAAGTCAATAGTTAACTCTTCAGTGAGTAGTAAATAAATTGTTATCATCAGCACCTGCTAGATAGGCTTAATCAAGATGGTTACTCCCCACTGTTAACCTCGCAGTCACACCAAATACTGTCAAGAGACGTTTGCATTGTGTTATATTTGCAGCAGTTCGTTTGCAAGTGAAACCAAACACAAACCATGTATAATCCCTTTTTAATCAATGGACTCAAACAATGAATTACAACACAATGATTGTAGTGTAATAATATTGGAGTTTAGTTCAATGCCAATGCTTGGCAGCCATTTCTTCGGGAGATATTGTAGCTGTCTGATATCGTCCAACTCAGAATTCTATTACTACTTTTTTGTTTATTTTTTTTACTCTTTACTTTTTTACTGACCCTTTTCTTACTCTACTTACTTCTTTACTAAACTGTGCATAAATGTTACACCTAGAATCTGGACACTCAAATGAAATTGTGGAAAGTAAAAATAGTGCACAAGGTAACATGTAGGAACTGATTTCAGACAAGTTGATATGCAGTATAAAGTGATTTTGCCAAATTATCTTATCATATTTTTTCAACGGTCTCCAAGAAATTGCGTTCACATACAAGTAATTTGTTTTCCTAATTACATTGTGTTGGTAATCTCTGCCTGGATTATGTTCACAGGTAACGTTTTTTCAAATGAATGAAGTGTTTCATATATATATGGCATTGAAGTGAGAGGGAGGAGCTCAGGGTGGATGGGCGGTGTACAAGATGCAGGACTCTGACACCAGAGACCCAGGTTTCTATCCTGAGTCCCATGTGTGTGGTCAGGTTAGTGAGAGATCATCATGGTGTTGCTTACATGTTAATAAACCAACCCTAACCTTAATCAAATGCTGCCAAAGTCTAAACATTGCCATAAAAAGTTGAATTATGCTGTAGCTTCTTCTAACAGGTATTGTCCTGCAGGATTGGATATTTTGGTGGGTCTCTGGACATTTCACTCACTACATTCAGATTCAACATTTTTGCAACTTTCTACAACATTGCAACTTATGTTGAAAGGAACCATCATTTAAAATGTATTTGCTGTTGCAGTTTAGTTGTATATGAACATTATTTCTATGAGACAGGGTTGAGAAACATAAGGGGACATTGACAGTGAAAATCAAGAGGTTAATTAAAGTCAAAAGTAGACATTTCATTAAGTCCTGCATTCAAAATGCTCTTTAATTGTAGGTACTGTAATGTTGTAGCTGGTTGGATATAGCAGTTTAATTTATACCAATGAATATTTTATAAACTGCTCATAAGTTTTGTATGTAAAATCTTGTAATCTTGGAGCAGAAAGTACTGTATTTCCCTCTGAAATGTAGAATGAAAAAGTCTGTTGAATATCTTTTTTCTATGAGCAGATGAAGGCTGAAGGGGGAAAAAGTGTCACATCTTTCTTTCTGCCTTTACAAGGGCATTTCCTTTTTAATGTAGGTACAATGAGAACGCTCCATAGTGCTATAAAACGTTGGGCAACAGCTGAGTCCTACCAGTGGCTTCTTGACTTCACAGGGGACTTGTAGTGGGAACAATAACCACACAACCTGTGCACTGCACTGGGATGCTGCACAGCTCAACGAGCCTCTGCGGTGATGTTACAGGAAGAGCATTTTGATATGTCTGATGGAGGAAAATAAACCGTGGGCACTGCGTGTGAATGTGTGTGTGTGTGTGTGTGTGTGGATGCTAGGACTGTGTATGGAACCTCAATATATTTTTACTACTGACTGAATAGTGTCCATAACAGTGAGTATTAAAAGCCGTCAGGTACTGGAAATTGGTTCTGAATGCTTGCTCACAAATCTTGTTAACTTATTCTTTGATCAGATAATTGATTTAAATTAAACTTTTGTTAACTTTATCCTGTATTTTATTAAAGCAATACTTCTTGTTAATTAAAAGTGACAATCACTGGTGCATTTGAGAAATGTGGTTTAGCTTGTTGAAGATGTACTTCCTGACTTTGTTAGTGCATCCAATTGTGCTTCCAAATCCTCCAAATGTCCTTCCAGCTCAGAGCTGATGATTATAAAGCCAACCTTGAGTGCTAACAAGTATATTGTATTATTATGTGTATTGAAAACCCTTTAAAAATACTCAGCTATGTGTATGTGTGTCAGTGACTGGTTTAAACTGCTGCAAACCAGGAGGATGGTAAATGCATTTCCATATATATACAGCCTACATCTCCCTCTGTCTCTCTGCTGTGTGCTGAGGCAGATGAGCTCTGACAGACACTCAGGTGGGGTGGGGGTGGGGTGGGTGGGTCTGTCTGAGACTATAGTGGGGCGGAGGCAGTCGAGGAAAGGATGGGTGGATGAAGGTTTGTATATCTACACTGCAGTACCATATAACTGCTGTCATTAGGACATGATATGTTAAACGTTGTTGAATAGAAAGACTTCTATCTCCTTTTATAGCATTTCCATTATTGAACTGACTGGTCACATGGTCAACTCACTATCTGGTATCACGGTCTTACTCAGCTGATGGATTTGCATGTGTTGTGAAAATGTAGATGTTCAAATTTCCTTCACTTTAAGGCCTTGTCATCCATGTTGCCTTCAATAACCTTTAAAAGATGGTAATGATAGACACAGCCTCTCTTTTTATCATGCTATATGGGCTATAATACACTGTGTCTTGATATAGGAAATAATAATATTCCACTATGTTCATTATCGTCTTATATCAGGATACCTTCTCATGTATTATCACTTACTTAAAGCTATAATATGTAACTATTCTGCATTAAAATGTCTAAAAACAACTAGACCTATGTTATATATTTTGTTGAGTTGTGTACTTACATTATCCTAAATGTTTCCAACAACGTTCAAACCCAGAGAAATCTGTCATTTTAATCAAGGTAACAGTCTGTTTCATTTGGCCGCCTGTCAATGGCGTCAGACCCCTCTACCAAAGAGTATACACATCCAAGATGATACATTGTAGTCATCAGACGTCTAGATCTTAATTTATCAGAGAAACAAGCTGAGCAAACGTTAGAAGCAGCTCGGCTAACAGCTCAATGATTTACCTGTTTTAATACCCATGTACATTTGTTTTGGAGAGAAGGAGACCTCTGTGGATAATTCAGCTCCGGGTGAAAACCTGCTGAATGTCTGTATCTTAACTTGTCAGAGAAACAAGCTGAGCAAACGTTAACAGCAGCTCGGCTGGCAGCCCCTACTGTACATCCTGTGTCCACCGGACAGCGTCGGGGAAACTCTGATTTTTTTTTTTATGTGAAACTGCTTTATTACCTGTTTTAGTCACCAGATCTGTTTGCTCTGTGGATAATTGGGCTCCTGGTAAAATCATCCTGAACAATGAACACTTAAGTAATCCTATCCCGGAGAAGCTGGTTGTTTAACAATGAAGACAACAACTCCCATGATCCCACACTACTTCACACTGTCATCACACTCCGCCTTTTGTTATTGTTTTGATTGAGAGACCCCCTAATGGCAGAAATGACATATTGTGCTTTTAATTGTGTTTTTATACCTTCTCGCTACAATTGGAAACATTTTCTCAAAAGTTTCACCATCTGTGGTCAGTCTCTGTCAGTGTTATTTTCTATTCATCTCTCCTCAACTATCTGTGGAATAATGACAAAAGCTTGTATACATCGTGAACAAGCTGTCTCCTTTTGACAGCGTGTACCTTGTACTGTAGTTATAACGTTCAAACCTTCCTGTCATAATGATATGCTGCAGGAGTCATTTTGTCCTCACAGTGGCAGATCTGCCTTCCTCTAGCTCCCCTCTTTTTCAGAGCTCACAAGTGAGTGTGACTGACACAGAAATGTGAAAAGCCTGAAAACCAAAGTTCCAACTGGCTCCACAGTGTGCATTCTTTCTTTTACCAGAGCTCATTCAGTCTCTGTGGGGAGGAACATCTGCTAAATGCCTATAATGTTAACATTTAGGTATACAAATGCAGGACACTGTATTTTTCGAATATCTTCCCCTTGACATCACCCCAGCCCCCCCTCTCCCTTCCTCCTCCTTTTCTCCTATTCTTCCCCCGTAGCTCAACAGTAGGCCTCTGTTCATCTCGCCTCCTCTCATCCTCTGCTGCTGACTGGTTGCCATGCAGCAGGCTGTCCATCAGTGACCCGGTAACTGTTGCTAGGAGAAGAGTGTAATTTTATCGTTGATGCTTAATTCCTCTCCTATTCATGTGCTCTCCTTACTTCATATTCCTCCTCTTCCGGCTTCTCCTTCACCCCCTCTCCAGCTCTCCTTAAGCCCATCTCTCTGCTTTTAGCCTCATCTTATCTTCCTCCTCCTCCTATTCTCATCTGTCATTCCTCTCCTTCCTCATCTCCTTCAATGTCCTTCACCTCTGTTTTCAATCCGCCCGCCGTCTCTCTTCGCTGTCACTGACTTAAACATTGTTATTCTTGTGGTAGGAGCCTGTAGGAAAGCCCCCCCCACCCCACAGTATAGATTCAGTTTGAGTCTGTCCGCTTGCCTTAATGGGGCATGAGCTCTGGGTAAATAAAGCCGGCTAAGTGATCGGACACATCTGAGCAGCCATGACCAAGATGTGATATGGGAGGGGGGAGGATTGGGGTTGGAGGCCCCCCCAGGGTTCAAAGAGGAATGAAAACAGAGGAGGAAGATACAAGGAAGGAAGGAGTGAGGCAGTAATACACTGCAAAAAAAAGCTTCATCTCAAGTAATTTCTGTCCTCTATTAGGTCTAAAACAATTTTTAAAAATGAAAAAAACATTTGAAAACAAAATGAAAAAATTGCTTGTGGGATAAACTGAATTAATTAACTCATTTATAAATTAATTCAGCCTCTTCAACCAATTCAAACCAACTGGTTCTTCATAGAGACTTCCATTTATTCATGAGGCAATTGTGCTTTCAAAGCCTCATGGGGCTGTTGTCCTTGAATGCTAACCAAAAAAAAAAAAAGAAAAAAAAAAGTTTATCTTTGTTGATATGATGAGTCAAGTTCACACAGTATTAGTTCTAGCCAGTCTCAGAATATGGAAAGAATGCCGGGCATCGTGTCTCAGGGTTTTTAAAGGAAGGATAAAAGAAACTATGAATGCAATGCTGTGTAATAGATGATTGACGTTTACTCAGACATAAACGCACCACTCGCTGAGTTGTCATTGGTCTTTTGGTCTTCAGTTTTTTAGGAAAAACATGGTGGTTGTGGAGGAGCTGTGTGTGTGTCATATTACCATATAGACCAGAATTTAAGACAGCATTTTATTCTGGAAATTATATTTGACAAAATGTGGGTCATCTTATATATTCAAGGACTAGATGTTTGTTTGTTTTTTTTGTTTACTGTTCTCCAGACCAGAGATCTTTTTGAATGGACAGCACACCTGTATAACATCTGCTATTATAGAGGGTGTTGCATTATGGGTTGTTTGTAGCTTTCATGTTGCCAGTCTAGCGAGTGTCTTCAAGTCTGTTTACAGTGAGAGTTAGTCAGTCAACACTTAAAGTGTTTGGTTAGCTCAGTTGAACCTGCAGGAGTTTCTGAAGGTGTGTAACATGTGTTTCTGCCGTAGAGGAAATCAATTCATGATGAGTCCAAAGTGCCTCCTGACATCTTTACTGCAGAAACTTAAAGTGGACTGAATCAAGTAGCCAAGAATTACTGCTATCCCAGATGATGAGAAACTCAAAAAGGACAAACAGTCTGAAAAACCGCAGGAGAAGGAGAGAGTGTGAGTGTGTGACTGATAGAAAAGATACACAAATATGGGATTTATATTCTGGTTGAATGATATTATTTCACTTATGAGAGAAAAGGCTTCAAGGATGAGGACTCTGTTTTCCTCGGATTAATAATATCTCAGCGAAAATTCCAACAGAACTAGTGTGAAAGTGTTTTGTATCTTCAAAAAGTCTTTTTTCAAAAACATTTAGTCTTATTTAGCCTTTAGTCTTGTGAATGAAGTTTGGGAATTTTGAAGAGCAGCAAATTACATTAGCATGTAAGCATTCTCTGGTTGGTTTGGTACATATTAGGGATGTGCAGAGGGTCCAGTATTTGTATTTGTATCTGTATTTGTTGAGGCAGCAAAATTATTTGTATTTGTATTCGAATAAAAGTGGAAAGAGGCTTAAAAATCCTGTTTTTGTTTTTATTACGCTTTTAATTTTAGAAAATTAAAGTGTCAGTTGATCCAGGAGTGATGTCCAAATTAGGAAATGTGCATCATATAGCAGGTGGATGTGACTCCCCTCGCTGAGACCTGCTGATAGACGTAACAGCGGAGCAGATATAGTGATGTAACCAACCTGCGCACTGGTATTTGACTTTTTTTTTTTTTTCCTAGTTTCCTAGTTCCTAATTTTTAAAATATTTGTATGAAACAAATATTCGTAAGAAACCCACTATTTGTGCTTTGCTGAATAACGTATTTGTATATGGCCACACCCCTTGTACATATGTGACATGCTGATTGTCACTTTTCTAGACTTAAATCTATTATGTAGTATGTGTATCTTGAATGTGCAAGATGTAGTGTTCCCGTGCAATGGAGAGTGTTTTGCAGTGTAGAGACAGCAGTACTGATGCTGCTGCAGAGCAGTTCAGGAAAGCCGTGGCCATCATGACATGATTGAAGGACAATACACTCAGAGGCTGAGAGTGGTCAGGTGAGGTAGGGGAACGGGTGGGTGGACAGGTTACTGAAGGCAGGAGTGAAAGACAAATTGATGAAAAGCCACCGAGTGAAAGACAAGAAAAAGAAAGAGGGAAGGGAAAGAAGAGAGGATGAAGGGGTTAGGGCAGGGTCCATGCATAATTACATTTTCTGTTCTGAGCAGTATTGGGAATCAATAATGTAATTCATAGAAAAGCCATAGAGCTGCCTCCCATTGGCATTCACAGACATGAGCCACGCTTACATCCCAAAGAATTAAAACAAGAGGAGGGGGGGGGGTTGAGGGGGAGGAGGGGGACGTGGGTTGTGTTCATCCTGAGTCTTTAACTCTCCCCCACAATGTCTTGCAAAAAGCTGGAGACTATGAATTTCCATTACGATATGATTGACATTTTCAGGTTTGCCTGGTTACCATATGGAGACAGCTCAGCCTCTCCCCACTGATGCTCAGATATCACACACACACACACACACACACACACACACACACACACACACCTCCCTGTGTTCACATAATCACAGCTGGTCATTGTGGGGTCATATGTGAAATGGCAGTTCCTCCTCCTGATGCTGCCACAGTGTATTTATAGTGGTCTAAGGTGAGATTCCCCACTGAAACTCAACAGCACAAATCCCAGCACGAGAACACATGACACTGAAAAAATGGAACTCAAACACACTTACAGTAAAAACACACTCGGCCCTCTTTAATACAACGTGAATGCTCCAGTATAGACTACTTTACTGGCACTCTTGCAGCAGTGGTGATGGATGAAGTTGGTTGTATGTAGAATGGTGATGTTATTCAGCCTTTGTTGAACTCCACCATTATTATCAGTTATAACATTATACTCACCATGTTAGCAGCTGAGATTTGGGACATCTTTAAAAACAAGACAGATTAGGTTAGTTAAATTTATCTGGAAGAAAAGACGACAGCAAAAGGTAAAATTATGAAACCATCCATTGTAATCATGCATCACTGTTTACAGACTCACTCCCTGCTTCAGCTTTGACTCACTGTGCTTGCTGTAGTTGAACACACAGTTTTCCTGTCCATTGAGGGATTATTAACAGCATTTCACATGTGCTCACTTAATTTGACTTCCATAATCTGGATGAAGTGTCTTGTTTACAACCTGTCCCATCATCTGACTTCATTGTAATGATGTCATCATATTCATAAGCACTATGTATCATAGCTGGTAGGATTGGCTTCCTTGTGTCTGAATGGTTAAGTTGCATTTCATATGACAGGATGATAGGATGAATGACCTAAACTAGTTGTTATATACAGAATTATCTTTCTATCCGAAGTTGTTACATTGTGTGTGTATGGTTACTTTATGTACTTCATAAATAAAGTCATGTTTTTGGCTGACCTCCACAGGAAGGATGTGAAGGTGTTGTCTAGTAACTCAGCCTAGCCAGCATTGGTTTTCAATTGCTAGCATACATCATGTATTGAAAAACTGGAAATCCATGTTTGCTTTTTTTTTTTGTAAATCACCAAAATACACTATTCACTAAAATTCTCAAACATACATAGTTGTAAAAGTGTAAATCTCATCTTTGTGGCCAGTGAAAAGCAGAATGCATTATGGATTTTCTGTTCTATTTTTCTGACATTTGACTTTAAGAACAGCACAGCTCAGTGAGCTTGACTTTGGTGATTCACAAGTGAAAATATAGCCAGGCCTCATTGAAACAGGACTAAATTTGGTGGAAAATAACTTTTTTTTTTTTTTTTTAAATGAACTTTTTTTTTATTTTTATTTTCTACACCAGGCACTTTGGTGACTAGTCTATGTTTCAAATGGTGACATGTTTCCACTGGATCTCTCTCTCTGCAGTGGACTCTTTTTCCATGTATAGAACAGTGTTATTGTACAGGTTTACAACTTGCCACAGCATTTTTTGACTTGTTAACTAACACCTAATTCACTTCATTAGTCTATACTCCACATAAAAATGGAATGTGTGTTCTGTTCTGCAATCAAAAAGAAGTGCTGTACAGAATGATCACAGCAGTGTGTGCAGGCTGGTGTGTCGAACGCATCAAGTCTCATTCGGTTGCAATAAGGCTGCATGTTTCTAGTCTTTCCCTGTGTCTACTCCCTCTATTGACGATGTTATCAGAAACAAAAGGCTTAGGGCCAGATCCACAAAGAATGAAAGAATCATTTCATGGCATGAGGAGGGGGTGGGGAGCCTAGCCTTGCACTGAAACAGAAATATGTATCCCATATTGCTGATGTATGAATATGGAGTAATGTAACAGAACACATTTTTAGTCCAACACCACACACCTACATACATGATGAACACATACATATACATGCTCAGATTAACGCCTCTGATCCGACACAAAAATTCACACATGACTGGTCAAACCTATGTACACGTAAATGTACAAATGACACAATAGAAAACAACAAACATCCACAACCAAAAGACATCCTGCTGCAGGTCTAATGTACATCATATTCATTATCATAAGTCAGCACTCAGGTGATAAATATCTTATACACACAGAGACAGGCAGGGTGTGCAGAGTTGTTTGTGCACCCGCACACTTGATACAAGCGCGGTGAAATTAAAAGTAACTAACACAAGAGCCATACCGTAGAAAATGACTTACAATTATATATTGGTTATGTAAACTAACAGACTTACTTTAGTGTTCCCTGGACTTCCTGAAGACCAGTCTGCGTTGCTCGTTTTGCTGGACAAATTCTCTTGCGACAGCAGTCAGATCCACTTGTGCTGTGCCAGGACATCCTGGTGTATACAGCTGCACATCAAGCCACATTTAACCACTTTATGGCTATTACCTATAACTTCTGAATCCTGAGCTCCGTGCTGTTATTTTTATTTTCAAATCCAAGATAAGCCCACAACCCCACTTGATACCCACCATGTCTGACTGTAGATTTCGCCTTTAATATCATTCAATATCAATTCAATATCATCCAAGCCTCACAAGCCTGAAGATTTGAAGAGAGAGAGAGAGAGAGAGAGAGAGTGAGTGTGCGCGCAGTTACCACCAACTATCTGAAGACAGTAAGAACTCCACTCTAATTGCATGTGGCAATCGGTGCTGGTCTTTGTGAATTAGACTGTTTTTGTAACAAGGCTTATTTACATATAAACAGGCCAATTTTGTGCCGAATGTATGAATATTACCAACTTAACATACATGCAGATGGCGCAGGCGCAGCATGACGCCATTTGCTTGGCAGCGCAGTTTGTGGTGAATTTACACACTATCTTTTTATCTCATTTGAACAGTTTTAGCAGCTGCAAAAGCCATGCAGTCCTTTTGTGGATTAGGCCCATAGTTGTACATACATTGCAAAGAGCATACAAACATAGGCAACTATTTGAATATATCCTAAAATATATTGGGCCAAATAATGCCCCAAAACTTCCTCAATCAAAGTGAACTGTTAAAACAAGCCTCTTTAGATTTGCACTGTGTTTTGGCTGACTCTTCTATTATAAATGGAAAATTAAAGGTGGCCTTCAGTAAGTCTAAAAGAAACTCCAGTCATTTCCTTTCAGCATGATTTTTGCCCTGTGAAAGATATTTAAAAGGCCAAATCACAGAGCACAGTGGAGCTATTAGGAGAGAAGCTGTCAGAAATCCTGTCCTCCACTTTAAGAAACCAAGCGTTCCATCTCTGCTTTTTCTTTATCAGTGATCAAGAAGGTCTCTCAGCCCAGGAGGAGACGATTTAAAGGTTCACACATGAAACCAGCAGAGGGGTTCTTGATTTTCCATTTGAACGTTCCACTCCCAAATGAAATAGATGAGAAATTAAATTGTAAGAAATGCGAACGTGAGAGGGGATTTTATGTTTTTAAAAGGTCTGAACCTTAAGACATTTACTAGTATCTGACTGGTTTAAGGTCACCATTTTTGATGCCATTTAAAATATTTATTTTGAACAATGAGTGCAATCCTGTAAACCTAATGAAGACATCTGTTGTTTAATATTCAAGCTTTGCTGGTGTTTTAACATGAGCACCTTTTTATTTTGGAATAATTTTGGATGACCTGAGATTAACATCCAGTTCTAGTTTATATTTTATCAACTTGTTACCCAAGTCACTATGTAACTTTCCTCAGGACAGGGATGACATCCTCTGTGAATGCATATCTTGTTCACATGTATAGTAGATGTAGTAGTTTAACGTTCAAACAGCAACTTCTACAATACATCCTACCAGAGCTATAGTGACCCAAACATAGACGATGCATCAAGACACAAAGGTCAATTTATGAGATGAGTGGATCATCCCTAGAATGAATATTAAAGGAGTAAATAGTTAAATAGAATAGTAAGTGCAGGGAGATGCTCAACTTTACACCCACTCATGTGTCATTCCATGAGGCTCTTGCAGATTTTTGATAGGCCTTTCTCAGTTTACACTTGCACACTCACTAATGCGATCACTGACTGTTGCACCAAGGCCACACGACCATGGCCAGATTAACCAGTCACCAAAGTCAGCAAGAGGGCCCTTGACATCGGCCAAAGCAGATATTTGTTTATTTCCTTCTGGTGTTTTTGTATTTGACTGCAATTTTTATTAATGCTGCTGAACCCTTTTGGTCTCAGTCACTGAGGACTGAGGTTGTTCTTGAATGTAGGTGAGGTAACCAGGTGTGTTTTCTAGAGAGTGCAGTTCCACAGTGTAGTTATTCTTTGTTGTTGACCTTTGTTCCCACTGTGAATGTTATTATGAGGCAGCTTGCGTGGTAAGTCAGCTAAGGACACAGTTGGCTGTCATCCTGCCCAGCAGGTATCCAGGCAGGGTTGCAGAGTGCTGCCGAAGCTCAGCTGCTGTTTATGCTAACTCGCCTGTCCCCATGTTCTTCTCCCCCACAGCGCTGACAGGAAGCCAAGCCGAGTCCCAAGCCCCTATCCAAGGCCTTCGCAGAGCTACGGCCGGCGGGACACGACTCCGGAGAGCCGCCACCGAGGAGACCTACTGGGCCTACTCAGGTGTGTGTTTGTGTACTTCTTTCCCTGTGAGAACCAGTCTGAGTTTTGTAAAAAAAAAAAAAAAAAATCCGATTTGCCTTTAGTTGTTTCCATCTGCCCTGGTTAATGGGTAAAGTATTTTAAATTAGAAGCCTTTGGGAGGCTCTGAAACCCCACAATTCACATACAATTTGGGTTAAATAGCTGGTGCATGTATCAGAGCAACACCTATCTTAGAAATGTCTTGGGATAGCTTAGGATTGTTGTGCCATTCTTCTTATGTCCATAAATGTGGTGTTTCAGATGCACAGGTTCAAAAACCCCAGAACAAGAAAAGACTCTGCATATCAAAGAGATTACTGACATAGTGAAAGTAACAAAAGATTGCAAAAATCTAAAATACAGTAGAATACATTTTAGACTGCCATCAGTTCTTTTGCTAACACAAAAGCATTTCCAGTAATTATATAACCGATGATAATTAAAGGAAATGAGTCACCATGGGCCCACAAAGAATAATCCAAAGGGAGTAAATGGATCATAACAGTGTCATAGCTTGCACAGCCATGCAGCAGCCATATATATTCATATATATATTATATATAAAATATTTTGTCTTTGAGACCAGAAGTCTAAATGTATTTTGCAACAGGCGTCTAATCATGTCTCCTCCTCTTCTGTGGGGGACTGGCTTCCTTAAAACGCCTGGCAACAGAGCATTTCCTGATTGTTTTTGTCCACATATTGCGGTTTACAAGGGCAGGAAATCAAATAAATGACACGAGATGAACTGCAAGAGATAAACCGTCTTATCCTGTATGATATATCGTTCACAGAACAAGAGGGAGTTGTTGCATTTAGTTGGCATGCAAGAAGCACTGGAATGATATGGAAATAAGGCAATAAAGACGTTTTTTGGATCAAGATTTTAAGCACTGTAAATGTCATGGAAAATGTGGAAACCCTGTTGAGGGATTCAATCACAGTAAATTCTCAAATTGTGGCCTCAACTCAACACTTTCCTTAATATTTATCTTTTTGTCATGATTCAGGATGATGTATATTTCCACAGCATCCACAAATTACACAAAAAGTGGGATTCACTCACATTATAACAACTAAAAAAAGAGTTTAAAAGTAAAAAAAAAAAAAAAAAAAAAAAAGACAAATCTAAGAAACAGTCTAAGAAAAAAAATAAACATCAGTACAACAACAATGTCATGTCACACTCACCACTCTGCTGCTCTGAGTTTCTAATTACTACAATTACTAATTATGGAGGATTTTAATGTGAAACATCTGCAGGAAGTGTAGTTTCACTGACAGTATGTTACTGTAACAGGGAACAGAAAGAACAGCAAAGTAAGACTAATAGAGTTGTGAAGTAGGATTCATTTTTCCCATGACAATATTACATGACTCACAGTTTGAGCACTTCTACATGAAACTCTCCTGGTTGAATCATCAGAACAAAAGAAGTGTGTTAGAAAATATCTGGTTCTTCAGTAAAAAGTTGAAGATACAAGACTGTGTACATAAAAATTTTGGAGTAGAAGTTAATTATGATTTAACCGAGCAGGCAGAAGCTAAAGACTATGGTGCTGAGAAAAGTGATTTTATAATCTACAGTGTGAACCAGTTCATTTTTAATTTTTGGGCCACTTTTGAGTGAATGGCGCCACATTTTCTTTAAAACTTCAGAGACAAAGGGTTTTGAATCCATTACACTCTGATTCGCGCCCATGGCTTCTTCTCCATAGCAACAGCTACCAAGGCTCATGTGTATTGTCTTAGCAATCCACCAAAATCACAAACAAAATGTAATTTCTCTGAAACGAAGTTGAAATAATTGAAACTGGTGGTCATAATATAAACTTATGGGATCATTACATTATCTAGGTTCAGTAACGTTGAGGAGATTGTTTAAATAAAATGTTAAAATACAGAATTGTGAAATACACTTCCAAAAACCAATGGCCCCTCCCACTTCGCAACTCTATTGGACAAAATTAGCGACCAGCTTTTGACCATGCCCTCATATTATTAAAGACTCAACCATTACTGAACACCAGCTTTTTTTTTTTTTAGAATATACAAGTTCAAAGATTTCTAGTTTGGCTGAGGGTTAAGATGTTAGCGATTTCAGTGAGTGAAAGGTCTTTACAAGTTCAGTACAACAAAGTTGTGTGATTTAGAGCATGCTATGTGTGTGTGTGTGTTTTAGAGTGAAAGCAGTTATATACCTTCCTCTTTCTCTCTCTCCCTCCCTCTGTCTCTATTTCTTCTTCTCTCAACTGCTCTCCTCATCTCTCCTGGCTGCTCCTCTGGCCTGGAGGCATCTCTGGGCTCTTTTTTATTGTACCAGTGCTTCAGAAGAGAAAAAAGCCACTTCCGCTGTCCCTTTAGAGCCTTTCGTTTTTTTTCAGAGGGGCAGCATTAATCTTTCACCATGCAAGTGACGCGAGCCCCGGGCCACAAATGATCTTTTAGTTTATTTATTTAAATATTTCCGCTCGCTCATCTAACCCTAATTGGTTGCCCGTTGTGCCTGTGAGATCGCAGGAGCTTGTGGGTAAAAACAGAGCCGGTGACAGTTTCACTTAGTGTTGCGGCTGCTGATGCTAAGATCTACCGATGCTCTCCTGCTGTCCCCCCGCACATGTTTGATCGCAGCTCTTACATAAGATGCTGATGTAATGGTGGGCAGGATCCAGGCAAGACAAGCAAACAATAGAGAAACAGCAGGATGAAATACTGGTGGGTATTTTATTATTGTGTCATTGCAAGAGTCACAGAGAGAAGTTAGGGGGAAAATTCAGTTTTTTGGGGGGTTTTTTGTTTTTTTTTTACAGCCTGGGTCTTATTGGCCACTATTATGTAAGGTGTACTCTTCACTACCATCTGTCCAGTACAGACTGTAGACACGAATGCTCTGCTAGAAACAACTTTACAACCTCAATCCTCAGTTCAAGCTAATCTTAACAGATATTAGGAGGTGGATGATGTGGAAAGTGACCAGTGTGTTTTCATTGTTGCATGACAAATCCTTTATATTTCTATACTCCACACTCTTCTCCAGTATAGAGTTTGAGCAATATCATCTTCTCTGACACACGCACACACACACACACACACTTTTTCCTTTCTCTCTCACATTTGCTCCTCTGATGACTTCTCCAAAGTTTCCTAAACTTCCATCTGTCCTAATTAGCTTGTTCTAATCACATCCTCCAGAGGTCTGACAAACTCCAATCAGGACCTCAGCGGGCCATGGCTGTTCTGCCCTCTGCCTGATCAGAATGGCAGATTAAAACCCAGCACAGTGCTGACAAATCAAGTGTTATCTGGGGACGGCACTATAGCTCCAGAATGAGAGACAAAGAAAGAGAGACTGAAAAAGACAAAGATTCACTCAGTAAACCCGTGCTTGTGCTTCTCTATCATATTGGGATAGAGAAGCACAATTAATTTGGGATGTATACAAACATCTTACTTTTTTTTTTTGGTTTTTCAACAAATTATGACAATTGAAGAAAATAAAAGCTTTGTAAATATTTTGTAAAACGGCAGCATATGGCATGGAAAATTGTCAAAATTGAGTTTTTATTTAATTGTTGCAAATACAGCAGTTTTATTTTGAACTGTATTGTGTGCCATAGCAAAATCAAGGACTGCACCATTTGCTTATGTTTAGGTTTAGAGATATGAACTACTACCATGGAGCATTTCAGTAAGAAACACCCAATCACTGAACTTAAAATTGATAGAACATCCAGCAGTTTAAATCAATTCACTTTTGGATTCTGATGTAATGTTTGATGAATTCTTCACATATGGCATGGTGCTGTATTACTTATTGCTCAAACTCTGATTGACCTCTTCTCCATAGCAACGGCAGCTGAGGCTCATGGGTAGCATAGTATTTATAGCAGAAAATACATGATTTAAAAAACTAGTGACCATTACATAAACTGATAGTATTGTTTAATTTTTTCCCATGTTTCTTTATACAGAGCTCAAAGTCAGGACGTGGTTATCCTAGCTTCACATAAAGACTGGGAACAGCTAGGCTCTGTCCAAAACACACCAAATAAGTGTGTTTCCCAAAATGTTGAACTATTCCTTTTCAAAAGACTTTGAAGTTGAGATGTACAGTAGAAAATGCTTTCAGAACCAGTAGCACCTTCCATTTCCAACGTCTTTTATACTGCACCAAAAACAATAAGCTAATCAAGCGGCAACTGCAGATGACCTGAATAGCATCTTGTTTGTACTTAAGATTTATTCTATATGGGTCACTGTGAGCATTAAATGCCAGAACTCTAGGCTTGACAAGCAAATCTCATCAGTGAGTATCTAAAGCTAAACATACAATAACTAATTCATACTGTATTCTAGTGTGCAGTTTTATCATGTAGCCATTATAATACTAATTATGATTTGTCGTTGAATTATCTATACTATCATTCACTAATTATGCAAGTGACACTGTAATCAGATGAATCAAAATAATTATTGTGTGAATATAACTTTAATTATATTAACTGCAAGTCATTATGAAGCTGAGTCTCAAAGTTTTACTACTCACATTAACCTCATAGTAGTTCCATTGGTCAGGCCTTGCATAAGATATGCAGTATAAACCATTAAATATACTATACGACCCTTACCATGATATATGTTCCCCATTCTGCATAATTACAAGTGCTTTGCCGTATAGTTTTAAGAGGCCGTCTTTTGCAATGAGCTGACTGTGACACGTTGAGGTCAAATTGATTGGCTCTCGCTCCCTGGCTGTTGGACAATTGAAAGACCAGAGTGGCTGTTTTGAAAGACTCCACATGCTGGTATTAACAATCCCCTACCCCTGTCTTATACCATTTATACACACAATCACACACATACATACACACACACACACACACACACACACACACACACACACACACACACTTGACTGGAAATTAATTTTTCAGACCTGCACAATGTCAAGGCTCGCTATCGATGGGAGAGGCGAACCTAATTTGCGTGCTCCTTGTCGAGCCATTTTACCATTCAACACTAGTCACCATCAGAGAGCTCTCAGGCCTTTGTGCTGCAGCCTTGAAGTGAGTAAATGAAGATGGAAATCGATGATATGTTCTACAGTCATTTTACTCATGAGGGAAAGCAGTTTTATTAGCCTGGCAGTAAGTGGCGTTGTCTTTATTTTTTCCACATCTGAATATGAAAATGTCTATGTAACAGAGCATTATATTCAGAAATTGGAAAAGAAATACCGAAGCATAGTTTGTTCAGTGTTAACATGTTTGGAAACGCATGTCAGTGTTTTTCATATTTACTAGATTTGCCATCTTTGTCAAATATTTTCATTTTTTTCTCAAATCAGTGTGATTTACATGTTGTATCTTGTTAAGGCCCAAAACCTGAGGACTGTTCCTTTAGTATCCCTCCTATGTATGAAAAAAAAAGTTAACATCGCACTGTTGCTGTCTCTATTTCTTCTGACACCCACACTGACAAGAAGTGGAATGACTGCTGCAGATGCTTATAACACAGAGTCTCAATGACATGGTGCAACAAAAGTTGTGTTTTGCTGCAGTATGCCATATTTTTCTTAAGGGTCTGTGGATTAAGAGGACAGCTAAGAACATTTTTAACAAGAGGGTCATGATTCACACTTCTACTGATGACGTGAATTGTTGTTTTATCTGGTAGATTTGGCAGCTATTTAAAAAAAAACCCTGTTCTGAGTTGTCACGTTTCTCAAAAGTTTTCTCCACTTTGTCTTGACCTTTTCACATCACGGTTTTGAATTTTCCTGCTGATTGTTGCTGCTGCTGTTTGAAATATCAGTGAAAGAGAAATGCAAGGTTTTTACTGTCGGCACTTTCAACCTTCAGATTCACTTCATTTTATATTGTGATGCGTTATGCTCTGATTTGAGACTCAAGTTTAAATAGGAAGTCCAGACGACTAAGCTCAAGCGCCACTACAGTAAATCCATATCAGCTCTGAGGTGCTGTTCTGTAACTAAGCATGACCCCTAACCTCTGATTCCATGGTGGAGGAGGTCAACAGATAAGACCAACCTTCTCATAGGGATCTATACATTCTTCATGTATATTTAGCTGCACTTTGGAGACGTCCTGGACTACCTAAAATTGCTGCAATCCACAAAGGTAGAGCTACAGTCACAGCTACTCTAAAATACAAAGTTATGCAAATCATATAATGTGTCTTTGTACTGATGCTAAGATATTGATTTTATTACCTTTAGCAGATAAAATTAGTTGAGGTGTAATGAGTTTGAGGACACCACAGCAAGACTGGAGTCTCGGGTTTATGTTCTCTCATACAAACAAACTGGATACATTGAACCAGCGACTGCACTGAATAGCTTGTGAATTTTCATGTGACTGTTTCAACCGTTGGTTCGGCATCATACCTAGGGTTAAGCAGTACATTTCTTTGAATATGTCTTTATCTCTATGGAATGTATCTGGAGCTGCCTGCATTTTACATAGTAAAACATAACACTCATGGCTATACTGAAAAGGCAAAAACATCATGGACCAACACTTTTGGGATGAACTAAAAGGCAGACTGTGAGCCAGGCCTTATCACCAAACATCAGTGTTGGACCTCACTAATGCTCTTTTGGCTGAATGGGAGTAAATCCCTGCAGCCAGGTTCCAACATTTGCTGGAAACCAGAGGAGTGGAGGCTGTAAGAGCAGCAGATTATTGTTCATGGTTTTGGAATCACATTTTCAAATATCACATATGGATGTAATGTTTGGGTGTCTACATACTTTTTGCCACGTAGTGTACAGTATATACCAGTTATATCCATCGCCTTTGTTTCTATAGTTAGTCAACCAACAAAATAAAACCAATACAGTGAACAAACCAGCTATGAAATGGAGGAACAGCAGGGCTGCCAGAATCTGATGATGAACTTGATCACATTCAGAGGACACGGAGGACAAAGAAAGCTGCTTTCAATCAACCTTGTCACTTCTATACTGTCACTGTCATCACATAAATGCCTGTAGTTGTGTATGCGTGTGCACACATGCCTGTATTTGTGTGTGTGCATGTTGATTAAATGAATGGCAGCAACCAATTGAGCTGTCCGTGCAAGGTGTGAGAGGTGATGCATTATACAACTACTCTCCATGATTGTGTCAGCAACTGCGTGTCTAATGCAGGATCAAACCGACTCACTCTCTGAGAAAAACGCATCGATTCGGTGCCCTCGCAGTCATCATAATATTTCCACACCTCTCAAGAAGTCCTTGAGTAGCCTTGGCATCTATTGAGGACTCAGAGGATAATATCCATCAAGTGTATATATCAGGTAAGTTGGCTCTGTAGTCAAGTAGCACCTAAAAATAGGTCTGTCATTCAGCACTAGTCGGGTCAGTTCATTTCAACAGCGCTGTAACAACCTCTATTTTAACAACAAAAATGTTCTCAACAGTAGTTTGCAGTTGAATTCCCTCCAAAGAGACACTAAACTTTTTGGTACACTTTGGCACCCAACTACAATTTGGAACCATCTTGGTCTGAATCTCCTTTCAGACCTGTTGTATGTAGAATCTCTAGACTTCATCCTATTGCCATCACATATGGTATATAATCAGCAAGCAGCAGAGGATTCAGCTGTATTGCTTTACATGGTGTGCTAGTGATGATGGTGTTTTTGCCTTTCTAATTTATTCATGAATTTGTTCTTGTTTCTGAACTGTCAGGGCAGCTACAAGTTGATTCTGTAGAGACAAACATACTTCAAACCAAGGTCTTCTCTTTCCTCCATCACCAACTCGGCCCCAAATCCAAGGCTGAGAAACTCTGACGTTAAAGTCTCACATGTAAATTTACAGCCAATTCAGCACACTATATAACATAGCTGGTGGTTTATCTGGTTTGCTAGATGATTGCATGAGAGAGGATAATTATGAATCTGCTTTCTGATACAGGTACAACGGAAACCCAAACAGCTCTCAGCATTGCAGAGTGGAGGTATGGGGGATAGTGGAAGTATACAGACCGGTGACAAATTAAAGGAAAAACCTGAATAAATGAGTGGAGAAACATAACAAATGCAGATGCTTCCACACAGGTGCACTGCATAGTACAATTAAGCAGTTAACATCCAATCATGCTCTGTGGCATGTATAAAAATGCTCAGCAGACCCAGTTTTGGCCAATTGAACACTTATGGGAGATTTTGGACTGATGTGTTAGACAGTGCTCATCAAAACGCCAAATGAGGAAATATCTTTTGAAGAATGGTGTTCCGTCCCACCAGTAGAGTTCAGAGATTTGTAGAATCCAAGCCCGGAGGCACGTGTGGCCCAACTCTTTACTAAGAAATGCAGAGATTACATAAAGGTCATTGAGCAATGAGCAGAACATATTTGGGTCAAGGTCATTCAGGACTCCTGCAGTGTGACCTTTGCTAGCAGGTCCAAAGCTTGACCTTTCTTGTTACAACAGCTTCCCGTCCATCCTTTGTTTTATATTATGATATGAGGAAGATGGTGGCACAATGTGACTTGCTTAATGGTGGAAGAGAATTAACCCTGTAACCCTCCATGAATGGAGATTAACAAGGTCCTCTTTTTTAAGATTCTTTTTGGCATTATTCCTAGTCACTACAAGGGAAGCTTCCAGGTACCTGATGCACAGAACACCATGTGACTCCTGTTGGTGGTATGCACACAGCAGAGGTGATGACCAAGGTAAACTCCCAGGGAAGGCAGAGTGGCTGGCATGAGATCATCAGTTGCTCAAAGCCACATGAGCAGGGGCAGGAGAGAATTTTAGCGTCTCTGGGATTACACCAGCTGTTTTTCATCATGAGACAAACTCCACCACCTTCAGATCTGCCAAACCCCTGAGATTCATCCACATGGTAAAGAAAGAAGGACTCTAATGACTGGACAGCTTGATTTGTAACCTAGTGGATGAGCCATGTACCAGTCAGACAGAGGATGGAACAATCTCCCATGTCAATTCAGAATCTGGTCCTCGCCCTAAGATCACCCATCCTGCTCTCCAAGGACTGGACGCTGGCAAGTACGACACTGGGCAGGAGTGGACAGTGGGCTTAGGCTCTCAGCTTGTCCTCTCTGATGTTTGTTCTTTCCAGGAAGCTTCTATCTCTGGTCATCTGATCAACACACAGAAAACTAGAAAACTGGTGAGTTAAGTCAAATACCAATGTTCATAAGTGTGCTGCAGTCATATCTAATACTTGCCAAAAGAATTGGTGGATAATGAAGCTAAAACAACCACACCGAAGACAGAAAACACAGTCTACACAGGGCAGTCATGATGGAGTGTGGACATAGCCTGGCCATCTCTTTTTTTTCTCTAAATATATCTAGTTGTTTGGAGTTTCCCTCCTAATCATCAAGGTCATGCAGAGGCCTATGTGGCCTAGGTTTGAGTCAGCAGATACCGAAACTCTTAATTTACACATGCAAGAAAAGTAAAAACAAAATGAATAAAGTAATAAAATGAAGAGTATTCATTGCCCAGAGCTGCAAGCATTCAAGGACAATGGTGACTGTACCACCTCATAAAATGACAGTGATCTCTTTTACTCAGAGGCACAGAGGAGATGTGCTGCTGTAGCTATTGGAGATTGGGGAATCAACATATAAAAAGGAGATGGATAAAATATTGTAAAAAGCTGTAATTTTAGTGGTGCGTCATGGAAGGTTAGCTGCTACTTATTACTTACATTAGCTGCTACTTTAAAGGCTTTTAAGGATTTTTCGTGAGATGAATACCCAGAATTTATTGAAAGTTAAGCTTTTCTGCCATTTTACTTTTGTCTTCTCACACACCTAAAATATCTCAGCTCCTCAGTATAGTGCAGGTTTTTTGTGTGAAGGGACATCAGTTTTGACAGTAATGCCCCATAATGTAGTCTTCAGTGTGTTGGCCTGCTTAGTGCCTCCAGGCTACTCCAGGACGTCAATACTGCAAAAACAGAGCCGACTGACTTTTCAGCCCATGTTAAGTATTTTGACTCTTGTTTTCATTGATGTGAGACATAATTCAGCGGTGATGGGAACACCAGCGAGACGGATGGAAATGAAGTGCAGAAATGTGTTTTGGCATGGAGGGAGGGAGGGAGAGGGATAGAAGATAAAAAATGGAGATGAACTGATAAATATGACAACGGTTTTGAAAATGGAGCTTCTATGAGCAGAGATAAAAACAAGGCAGCATATTAAGATGCGTGGAATGAAAAAATAAATGACACAGAGACCCCCCGTAGGTGTGAGGAGAGAAGGAACGGTCGACTTGAGTGGATGCTGTGATCAGACGAGTGACTAAGAGAATGAAAAACAAATTTAACTGTTTGACTTTTGAAGACTTCATCATGCAGACATTTAGTGTGGTGCTGGAGTTGTAAAGTCATAAAATGTTCTCCAGCAACAAGCAGGTTCAGCAAGATAAATGCAGTTTCATTGAATTAAATAGTTTTTACTTTAATAACTTTACATTAAGATATATTGGCATGGAAATGTAACTTCATACTATTGAGAACAGACTCTTGTCGTTATATGACACCATGTCAGACTGCAAACACATGTTGTGAAGGACAAGAGCAGCGTTTTGATTGGTTAAACTATTTAGCAACTGTTTTGGAGCTTTTGATCATTAGGCATGATCTTCATCTTCAGAGTTTATTCTTGCCCTTGGAAATGGCAGTTGAGAAAACCACATTTGGAAACTACATTGTCTACAGTTCCAACTTGACAAACTAGATCTGCTGATGAAGATGATCTCAAATGATCGAAAGTGCTAGAAAAGCTAATAAATGGACATGTGGTGAGATTGTTTTCTCAAATTCTGTAAACTAGTTATTTTCAAATCTTCTGTGTTTCTGGGGATGTAAGTGGTTATAAACACCTTCTCTGCTCTAAATAGAGTTTAGAGTCAGGTGAGTATTGAATTAGTTAACCTGCTCGAGCCATGTTTTTGCCAACATGTAATGGTTGTACAGGCATCATGTTGTTTAGGATTCAGACAGACTGTGCACTATTTTACTGAAAGACAAAAGTTTTTTTTTTTGTTCTTTTTTTTTAAACTCTCATGCTATAACCATACAAGAACATAAGATTCTGAGTCATTACTGAGCTGTCCATACAGTGTGAGTCATTTCAGTGGTTCCCACTTGAACAGGATGCCTGCGTAGTTTGATTAGGCCTCAGATTGCCTCAAACAAACTGGGTCTATCGATGTGTCATCCTACCAAGTCTAAAGGCAAAACGTTCCCAATGGCACCAGTCCAATCTGGGGTGAAAAGCCTGCCAGTGTAGCATTCTTCTTTGTCTTTGTTGTCTCAATGCAATGACCCATACAGATGGAGATAACAGCATGCACTTTCAGACAGTCTTTCCTCAAAGCTTTCATGGTGTTACAGTTGGTTTTACACACAAAAAGTAACATAAGTATTGTGAAGAATGAAAGAATTGAGCTTGAGAGAGCTTCTTTCATGTCTTCTTACACCTGGTTAATTGCTGCGTAAAATGGGTGTGATTATAAGATTCTCCGTTTGGGAAAGTTTTTTGGATGTAACCTCATTGATTCCGCTATCAGTTCTAGGCACTTTGTTTGTTTGTACGAAAGGCTTTAGTACACATTGTGTATCCATGGTTATTACATCATCAAATGCATCACAATATGTTGACAGATCATCAATAGAGACAAGCAATGTTAATCCCCAATCTACACCAATGGTCTGCTAGGGTACTAGAATTGCACTGAAATTGCACGTTTTAACAGGAAGAAAGCAAATCGATGGTCAAGTTAAACACCTAGAATTGTTCTATTGTCCTTCAACTGTCACCAGCATTCTTAATTCCTAATTAGGAGCAGCAATTCCTAAAAGATATAGTTAACTAGTGGCGACTTGAGCAGTGAATAAAGTCACACTCCCTCTGTGTGTGTCTGCCAGTCTGGGTGCGCATGCATATTAGTGCATGTGAGCATGCATATTAGTGCATGTGAATCCATCCATATCCTACAGCTAAACAGTTCTCTAACATATGTCTCTGAAAACATTTGAGGCGAGAAATAAGCAATGCACTAACAGAATCTTGATCCATATTTGATCACCTCTGCCTAGTTTGACAGTTTGATATGAGTGTTTCGTGAGCTGTTCAGGGACCGCTTTCTTTTTTTCCCCCCGCCTTTATTGAGTAAACGACATGCACATTTGTTTTGGTCTGAGATGCTGGTGCTATAGTGTGACATCTAGCAGCTAAATGTTGTGTATTGCAACTTAAAACATAATCACTGTGTTCTTCTAACCTCAACCAAGTCTTGTAAAAGCATAAACTTAACCACCTTAGCCACAGCTAAAAAAAAAATTGTGGTAGACAATTTTCTTTTTTCTTTTTAACCAACTAGTTCTAGTTGCCTTAACTTGAAAAAAAAGTTATGCTGGGTTGTCACGTAGCAATAAGATCAGTAAAATGCTCACTTGTTGAATGACAACTGTTTTGTTATACATAAGTGTTGTTTATGTTTTTTATTCACTTTTATGGTTTAAAGTACTGAATGTTGTTGAACATCACATCACAAAAAAATCATTGAGATACAAACATTCTAACATGTTTAAGAAAGATAAAAATCCAGGCAGCACTACATTCCCCTAAAATCTATTCTGCTAATTCTGAATGTTTTTGCATATGAATGTAATTTAGAAAGATTTTGGGAGATGATAAGGTTCAGCTCCTGTGGGTGACCCTGTTGTCTCCTTTACTGTCACTTCCTGTCAAGTCCTCAGTTGCTGCTGTTCATCAGACACTTTTGGATTTCACTTCATTTTCACTTCCTTTGTGGAGGAGACCTCCTGCCATAGTCCAAGTACCAGCATCATTTTGGCAAGTGAGTCTATAATGTTAACCTTCACTGGGGTGGTTGCTGTTTACTGCAGCAGCCCTCTTTTGTGACGTAGACCTACACCATGGATGCATTTGCACATAAATATTATTTCTTCTTTGGATTTAAATTCTCTTTATTCCAACTTTATTCTTCCCTCTCTTGGCCCCACTCACTGCATCTTCTTTGTTTCTTCCACGTGTGCTAATAAATTCACCGGCAGCCTGCAACAGTGAGACATTAGGTGAGAACATGGGGAGGGAAGGCTGACAGGGGGTGAACACCAATGAGACAATGTGAAAATAAGAATGAAAGGGGTGAAGACACTTTGACAATAAGTGAGGATCTTTTAATTGAATGCGATTTATTTAATTGTGTCTGACTTTTGACTCTGACCTACATTTAAATTCTGTTAGAGAAATGTCTTTTCCTCATGGTAGGGGCTACAGTCAAAAGTTTTTAAAATTACCAGCATTGTAGATTCTTTTCATTCTCTTTTCAACATTTACATGAAAAAGAAAATAGCAGCTTATTCAGAATGTTATGGCAAAGTTTTGAACTCTCTCCACGCTATTTGCAACACCTGTCTTTTCAAATAGATTCTCTTTTAGAATTGGAGTTCTTGTACTTGTTTATGAAGCACTTTGTAATATCAAAGATTATCTTTTAATTTTATGTTCCACAAAGAACACTACTCCCTTCTTTTAAATGTTCTCCTAAAAGTGCTGGCAATCAGAGTATGCTGCTTCAGTGTAATAGGACAGCTTCCATGCAACTGATGCTGACTTTTCATTTCTGCCATATGTCACTGCATTTTTTGTTTTTTTATTTTTACTTCAACTAATAACTTCAGTCATAGGCCTGAAGCTCAAGCAAACTGAGCAACTGCCTAAGGCCCTGCAGCATCGAGGGCCCCATATGAGGAAGCTGCAGCTTTATATTTATCGCATCAGCAGTGAGATGGTGTGACGCTGTTATAGTGCTGCAGCACATCTGAGGGAGGAGGTCAAGGTGGATCTTTGGGGCTTTATCTAACCTAAAGTACTTCTTTTAACTGTGATGATGATCATTTCCTCCCTAAATCGTTTTATTTTTAACCCAAAGCAATGAATTCTTTTTGCTTCTAAACCAAACCAAATCTTAAGCCAAGTGATGACAGATCAGAAAACGGTCATCTTTGTAACAGTTTTTGGAACGTCATCCAGCTGATGGGGTAGTTAGATCAGAAAACGCTGTCATGGATGGTTTGGTGGGCAATGACAAATGATCTATTTGAGAACTTGTTTTATTGAAGATTTATTTAAGTATTCTATATTTCGGACAGTTTTAATGTATTGTGTGGAACAAATAATCAGAATTTTCAAGGTTTTTCGTTGTCTTTATTATGGCTGCAATAGCAAAAATGTGTTTAATGATAAATTATTAAGAGTTGTGAAAAAGGAAGAATAATCCCTGTTCATTTCAATTAAAGACACTCAATGATCCCCCTCATACCTTTAAACTGAGAAATCAGGGATTTTGAGATGAAGGGAGTTTTAATGGACGGCCTGATTTCATTATGTTAGAAGTGATAGGGTATTAAGTAAGAAGCTATTTAAGGTGGTCTTATAAATTACTTAAAATCAACATATTTTTTCTTCATCAATAACTATTTTGAATCATTTTAATGAGGATTTTCATTCATTAATGGGAACGTAATGTAAATGGTTGGTAGAGATGGTTAGAATATTTCTCCTGCATCTTCTTTTTCTATCGCTGTCTTGACTGTGTTGCATGTATGTATGTGTGTGTGTGTGTGTGTGTGTGTGTGCACGCGCAGTTTAATAAGTATGCTGTGACGGCCTCCCTCCCAGTCTGCAGCTGTAATGGAATGACCCGGCACTGCTGACAGCACACTCCACTAAAATGGGGCCCCGTGCACATCTGCCACTGTAGCCCTGCCACATAATTGTCCAATTTACTGTACAGCCAATATCCCTGTGCTGTAATTGAATATGACTTTGTCCTGTTTGAGTAATCTCTTCGTTTCATGCCATGACCCCTCGCCGGAGAGAGAGACAGAGAGAGAGAGACAGAGGGAAATGGAAAGAAATAGAGTAAGAGGGGTGAGCTTGATGGGGTGAGTAAAAAGGCATCTTGTGTAGATAAAGCATGTAGGTCACATTGAGCTGCCGGGCTTCTGGCAATGAGATCTTCACTGTTGACATCATCGCTCAGCTTCACAGCTATCAGAGAGAAAGACAGAGAGGGAGAGAGATTCATCTCTGATTTTAAAAATACCTTTATAGTTTTTATATTTTATTGCACCAAAGGACACACAAACACAAAGAACACAAGCTGCTTCAAATCAGAAATGATACTCCTGACTGTTACTGGACATACAGATACTCCTGAGAAAAAGACACAATAGGTCGTAATGTCAGTTGCTCAAAAATGACATAATTATGTTTGAGTGACAGATGTCATCTAGCGGCTGTAGTAATTTCAGGTCAGATGACGTATATATATGTGGACAGACATAGTCAGAGGAGGAGTGGTGGATGAAGGCTATAACCCAACAATGGTCTTACCGCAGGAGACTGCTGTTCATTTCTTGTTTCTTCGGTTTTGCTATCTACCAACTCTTAAGGCCAATCAGCACAGAAGGTGTTTTTAGAAGTGCTTTTGACGTCCGTCACTCAAATGTCTCATGGAAAACCTACACTTCCATTTTATCGAAGGTGTAAATCCACACTGACTGTGAGATACAGTATTCGTGTCAGACGCACCACCCCGTGACCCCCGCCATGTTTTTACACTTGTTGCCGTGTTTAGTGAAGCATAATCTCCATAGACAGCTGTTTAAATCACACAAAGCTCCCACTGTATATATGTTCTGAACTTAATAACAGTGTCTATACTGAGTGAGCCAGACTCCCAGTCTGGCTATGAGGTTGCTGGTTTCACTATAGGCCTCTTGGGATTTTATCTGAAATAAATACGTCTGTTTCTTCCCGTGGAGTCTACATGAAAACTATTTTGGTTCAGTTAGTTTCTGCTGTCAGTCGGCCTTGTGCTGTCACAACATTAGCCTTGTTTTGTTCTTTATATCTTGTTTTAATCTATAAAAAATACATTTTTGCCTGTTTTTCTTCATGGTTTCTCTACATTTGTGTCTCTCAAATAGATTTCACTCTTGTCTTTCATTTACTGTTCTTTAGAATCTATTTTATCCTCTTTTCCTTCCTCCTCTTGTCATCCTGTTCAGCTCTAACCTCATTTCTTCTCCTTCCAAGAAGACACTGACCTTCCAAGAAGACACTGACCTTTGGTGGTGGCCGGGATAGACAGAGAGAAAGACGGACAGACAAGCAGGGCAAAGGGAATTGAATTTCTCCCTTTTGAATGCTGTTTTTTTGCTAGCATGTGCAGCACACATGTACACACACACAAATTATGATGAACTACATACATAACACTGTAATGCCCTTGGCTACTGTATATTACATGAATGATTTAACTGTTGTCTAGTTAAAAATGAATGATTTCACATCGTTTATCACTTCAGATGAACATCATCAGAAATTATGTTTTTTGTGTGTGAGTGGAGCTGTGTCATATCAACTACTGGCCTCAGCATCCCAGAATTCATTGTGGTCCGTTCACTTGTTTAGTGACAAGTTCAGATAGCTTTTCAACTTGTTAAGTCAGGAAAAAAATCATGTGAGGTAATTGTATTTACCAGGTGTTTGTATTGAGTCTGTCATCAGTGGTATATGTGACACATGAGTTTGACCAATGAAAAAACCACATCTCTCTCTCTCTCTCTCTCTCTCTCTCTCTCTTTCTCTCTCTCCCTCTCTTTCTCTCTCTCTCTCTCAGTCTTTCTGGCCAATAAAAAGGTCAGCCCCGGTCAGAGTTAGGAGTCCATGTGAACATGAAATGTGATTTGCCGAAAAGTGTTGCCTGCTAATTTGATCCTCACAGCTAAAGGTGCTAGCATTTAACATCAATAAATCATTAGCACATTAATTTTCACACATTAGTATAATTAGTCTGAACAAATGAGGCCATTGATGTGGAGACAGCTTCTGACTGCTGCTTCTTGCATTGGCTGGGATTTGGTGAGAAAAGGAATCAGGAAGAGTGTTGGTCTTCTGTCTAATACAAAGAGATCATCTTAACATTTAATCATAGATTGTATCATATCAAACATAGCAAACATCTTACTGCTTTCCCATAAATTATGGTGCCATTTTGGGCACTAAACAGAGTCAGGTACTGGGAGCTTACTGCAAATTTCCTTCTTTTTTTTTTTCTTTCTTTTTTTTACCATAACTTGCATGCAAATATGCATACTGCTGTGGGGACAGAAAGTAGCCCATATATACATATAGAAACTAGCTTAAAATGTTAATTTTTTTTAATACATTTTCCCACCAAAGTTTTAACACTCTAAAGACAGAATTTGTATTTATTTTCTTAATTATTAAAGTAATGAGTTGAAGTAGATAATTGCATAAGAAATACCATAAACAACAAGAAAATAGTGCAACAATCAAACAACGTGCCAATAGGTTAAAGGAGCATAGGTGTTGAAGTGTTAACAGAAAAGTCGAGTTTGCAGGCATTTCTTGAATGAATACAAGTCTTTATCCTGCTTTACAAACTGGCAGTGTGGAGTTTGAAAGATGTGGGCAGGGGGAGCTAAAAAATATACTCTGGGTTGCCTCATGGGAAATGTAGGATTCAGTGTTAGCTTGACCCTTAGCCTTTACAACTTTATGGAAGTTCAATGCTAAATCACTTGAGAGTTTGGGTAAATGTACCATGTCAACATCTTACTTTCCACCTCTGTTCATCCTTGAATAAACATTTCAAAGCTTTCTTGATAAATACAACTGATTTTGCAAAGACTCCATTTTGGATCAATTGCATGTAATTAGCCATTAACCCAGATTGTCCTAATCACTAACTGGTGTCCAGTTTCATTATCTGGAATCAGATGGAACCTTGGTACTGGTGGTGGTGGTGGTGGAGGAGTTGTGCGAATGAACAAATCACCACTTGGGGTGGAGGAGAGTGAGCTGGTCTTCCTGACTGAATGGCTGCACTGGATTATGTAGTTTGGTACTTTTTCCCTCTTTTACTTCCGTTGCTTACCCCCTGTACATTCCTATGGCTTGCAAGGGGGGTGCAATCAAGCCAGTTGGATGCTCAACTAGCATGCCCCCCTACCCCAGTACCCCCTCCCTCCTTCCTCCAAACAGCAGCACCTCCCCTCTGCAGGCAGAGGTGGATGGATTAGCTGAAAAGGCCGGCGTTTCTGAAACTGATTATGGTTTATTTAGAGCAAGTGGTGCATACTGCGGAACCATTCTTCATCACTGTGTGCTGATAATATCCAGCCACCACACACAGTGATACACTCAAGGGACTGTGTGTGTGTGTGCGTTTGTGTGTTGTACGTTATCTAATGCCTCCCCCAGCATTGCTCTGTGTGTGTGTGTGTGTGTGTGTGTGTGTGTGTCGGCCTGAGAAGATCCAGTACTGCTGTGTATTGGGAATGAGAGTCATTCGCTCCCGTTTGTGAATTAATTTTCTATGAGCTGAGAGTCGGATTTGAACTTAATAGGGACTTAGATGTACACTCCTCCTCCCCGTCTCTTTTTATTCCACATCCGTACCGCCGCACATCACTCACAAACTTGTGTGTGTGTGACTGTGTATGCTCATTCCTCGCTCTTTGACTAATAGCAAGCCAGGCTATGCCCTAGGCCTCCTGTCTCATCCATCCGAGTGTGTGTCTGTGTGTAGAAATGCGTTTGTGTGTGAGAGTGCGAGCCGGGGCAGGATGCTCTGTCTCATTTATCTGCTGTTGACGTTGAGTGTGATTTCCTCTGCTGAGGGGAAGCGATGCCCCTGCTTATTAATTATGCCTGAAATATTAAAAAGACTCCATCAAACATGAATTATTAATTCATTTGGCCCAGATCATCTCGGCTAAAGATTTCCAAGACTTGTCATACATCATCTGACGAGGCTGTGACAACATTGCTGTAGTGAGAGGCAGGGTGTTATATCCCTGTAAACACAAGAGGTGTGTGTGTGATACAGACTGCTTAAGAAGGTCTTTTGATTCACTCTTGGCTGTATTTTGATCAGCAAATTTTTCTTTTTGACCCTGATAATCCATCTAAAATACTGTCACCTAGTTGAGAATCCTTCATTTGCAAAACACATCATCTGACTTCAAGGTCTTAAAGGAATAGTCCGAGATATTAAACACTAATTATCCGTCTCACCTAAAGTCAGATGAGAAGCTTCATGTAACTCTCATGACTACATGTCCACTCTAAATGATACACACCAAACTGTATTGAGTGTGGAGACTAAAATTGACTCTCCATTTATTTCAGTGATGATGGGCATGAGGAGTATTTGCTTCCCATCACAAATCCATCCTTTGTGCAGTCTGATTGAACTTTGACCCCTAAAATCAGGGGTTCAATGAGGGTCTTCCATCCATCCAATATGTATTTGATAAAAACCTGCACCCGGACTGCATATGCGTCTTTGTTTTGTTCAACCTTACTGGACTTAATTGCCCATAATAATTAAACAATCATTTATATTTGTCCTTTTATCTAATACTGACAGATTTTTTGTACTTTTTGTATCAGTCAACGTAACTCTATCATTGAGAAACAGTTCCTCTCAGATGCAGGGCCAGCCTAAGCTTTTTTGCAGTTGTAAGCAGAATTTGATTTGCTTTATGATGATCTCTTAACGGAGATCACAGTTCATCCTGTTTTTTATTTGCTGAGGCATCAGTGACTGTAGGGACACCATAAATGCCTCATCTTTCTCTTTCACATGCTCAATGCTGTATGTTTTCTTAAAGCGGAACTGCTATTAAGGTATGGGAATGGATTGTGTCTTATTTATTACTAATGCATTTAAGCTCATATTGTCACAGGTCACGGATAAGAAAAGCTTCTGGATCACTTCCATTGCAAATGGATCCTGTAAACATGGAGATTTACAGTGTCAGGCACTTCATAATTTGCTGTTTGCTAAATGAAATGAATCAGTGAACTGTTTGGGTACATCATGCAGAGGTACCAGAGGTTGGGTTGCAATTGTATGATTCAATGTTTGTGGATTCTCACAATCCATTCATGTATAAATACAGCATATTGTTATTTCACACACATCTGTTCAATGATGATACTACTGTTCCCTATTAGAGGAGGCACTATGTAAATTATTGATTCTATATGTCACCTTGAATAATTGTCACAACTTAAACAATACATACTGTACAGGACAGTACTTATGGGTAATGTGTGTGTGTGTGTGTGTGTGTGTGCGTGTGCATACATCCAGTGTGCACCTTAATGTGTTGCAGGCAGCCATGCGGAGCATTCTCATGTATGGTTATTAGTTGGGAGATATGAAAGAGATCAGAAAAGGTCCTGGCAGACTTAAACTACATTTCCCACGTGGAGAATGAATTGTCTTGTTGCAGAGCCACTTAGTCACTATTGTTCATGCTCTACAAGGCTTTGATGACAGAGGACATGTTGTACTGTATGGATGGAAATGGAAAATGTTCCTGTCTCCCAAGAGCTGAGGGAAACCTGAAGTTGTAGTGCTCACATAGACAGGAATAGAGATCCAGTGTTTTTATCACAAAACACAATTCATCCATTCTGAAATATTTCATTTCCCCAAAGTCAATGTTGTAGAACCACTGTAGAACAAGGACGGACTCTACAAATGCTCCACCTATTTCTCATCTCAAATTGATTCAGAAATTGATTTTGGTGGATAGTTTTAGGAGAAATTTGACATTCCCAGAACAGCTGCTGGTACACATTACTGATCTTTTTTCATCTTTTTTTTTTTTTTTTTTTTAAGATTAACATCTTCAGTAGGAACCAGTGGGCGTTGGGTTGAGTGCCACACACATAGGGAAGTCAGAAAGGGTTGAGAGACTGACTAACACATTGTTGATTTTGATTTGATTTTTGAAAATATAGATTGAAGTGATCAAATAAAACTGCTTCTTTAGAATTAAAATATTAGTTATAATAAATTGTTAAAATGAACTTCATTCAATTCCATTCAATTAGAATTGTCTTAAATGGCCAATCAATGTATATTTTGACCATATGAATTAAATTTTTATTCAAGTATTACATTTTTGTTATTAATAAAATAAGTATTTTGTATTTGTCAGCTGATCATAACTGAAAATATAAGTCTGTCGAGTGTTTTTCTAGTTTTCACAAATATAACTGATGTAAACAAAGCTTTAACAGCACCAGAAAAAACATTTATAACTTAATAGTTACATTCCATTGTTGCCTAGTGTTAGTCCCTGTTTTTTAAAACCGGTCAATCAATCTGGGAGTTATTGCAGGTTCTAGTCCTGTGTTTTAATCTTTATTCCCTAATGTGCTTCATTCCCATTGCAGAAATCTGTGTCTCAGTCAGAATCTATGTTATTTTGTCATTCTGAGTCAGATGCCTGACAGATACAAAGAGCAGGAGTTTGAGGGCTGTGTGAAGCTTCTGATCCCTGCATGGTTTTACTGATCCAACCTAACTGTCCAGGGTTTTAGCAACAACGTGAAAATCATATTCCCTGCCATGCCCCCTAAAGGCAGAAAAGTGCTGTGTGTAATACTTTCAAATAACACATTACTCTCACAAGCTAGGAAAAAAAAAATTCCACCATGACCACCAGAGAATCCTGCTATGATCTGTAGTGAATTTCTCCACTCAGAAACAGTATCAGCCCTGCTGCTCAGGTTTAGAAACATCACTCCTGAGTCTGCTGTGAAGGACTGCGAAACACAGATATGTGATTCAAGATAAGCTAAAATGTATTGATCTCCACAAGAGGGTCAATAAATACACTGACACAATACATTACTTTTCTTGCCTTATATTTGAGAGTAAGAGTCACTTAGGTTAAGTGTGATAAGGAATGGATACCGCAAAATCAAGAAAGCTTAGTCAAAACTGCTTGAGTTTAAGCTTGGTTGATAGCAGAGGAAACAAGATGTCAGTGTATGTACGGTCCAACACTCTGGTCCAGAGCAACATATCTAGCAACATTTGGATGGTGACGTAAACCCATGCTATAGCTTGAAAGGAGCACAACTCATACCTCTGAAAATGTGTAGAGAGCCTAACAATAGCGGAACAGTTAGTAGGCAGTTTGCATTGTGCTCTGGGCTTGTTTAGTATTTAGTAGGGATGTGCAAAGGGACCAGTATTTGTATCTGTATCTGTATTTGTTGAGGCAGCAAAATTATTTGTATTTGTATTCGAATAAAAGTGGAAAGAGGTTTAAAAATCCTGTTTTTGTTTTTATTAGGCTTTTAATTTTAGAAACTTGAAGTGTTATAATAAGTGTTCATGAAGTGTTCCCTTGGGAGCACTTCACTTGTGTCAGTAGTTCAGCTTTATCTCTGGGGAACAACTACAACTCCGGGAGTGATGTCCAAATTAGGAAATGTGCGTCATGTAGCAGGTGGATGTGACTCACCTAGTTGAGACCTGCTGATAGATGTAAGAGTGGAGCAGAGGAGAGAGACTGAGACAGTGATGTAACCGATGTGTGCACTGGTATTTAACATGTTTTTTTTTTTCTTCCCGAGAACAAATAATTGTTAAAATATTTTTATGAAACAAATATCCGTAAAAAACCCACTATTTGTGCTTTGCTAAATAATGTATTTGTACTCGGGCACACCCCTAATATTTCGTCTACAGTCTGCAACGTTGCAGAGATGCTGCAACATCAAAAAAGTTTTCTAACTCAACAACTTTGTTTTACTGATCTGGTCCACTGAATGTTGTAGAGTAGTTTGAGGTGGGAGTGAAGAATTTCAGGCTTCAGACTCAGACTGGAGCTCAGAGTGAGCCCTCTCTCTCCCCCATCCGAGCCAAACTGGCCCACTCTCCCGGATATCAATTTATCCTCCGTGTCTGACATGACAGCCATGATGACGAGACAAGTGCCCCATCACTCACCGTTTAGTGCCACAGAGACACACGTATGTGCACGTGTGTGTGTGCGCGTGTGTGTGTATATGTTGGGGCAACTTGAATCAGGCTAAGGTCAATGAGAGTTTGAAGCCTTCCTCTCCATCTTTCCCCCATTCTTTTCCTCCAATTCCGTCTTGTGTCCACATCCTAATCCATCTGCTCTTTGTGTGTTACCATGGCACCATCAAACCAACCCATTTCCCCTCTCTCCTCTCTCTCTCTCTCTCTCTCTCTCTCTCTCTCTCTCTCTCTCTCACACACACACACACACACACACACACACACACACACACACACACACACACACACACACACACACACACACACACAGCAATCACCTTTTAATTCCCTTTGATGTATTACTCTGGCAAGAACCAATTTTAGTGCCCAGAATTGGGCCTTAAATCACCAAATCACCTCCTTTCACCCATCCAGCCATCTATCAACCTGCTTCAGCTGAAAAACACACATCAATATATCAGCAATGTAAATAAATTAGTATACGCTGCGATGGCAAGGATAAATATTGTATCGACAGGGATTGAAGGATTTGTTTTAGCATTGATGGATGACAGCTGTGTTGCTGCAGAACATGAAGCTTTTTTTGCTGCCAGCTGGCTTTGAAGTGTGTGTGTGTTTGTGTTTTTGATAATACATGCATGCCTATGTGCATCTTTTAAGCAGCTTATTTCTACTTATGTGTGACTGGGTTTAGATTTTCCCAAAGGACTTTAGTACAACAGAGTTGTCACATGTCCTTGAAAATCAAGAAAACCTTTTCTAAATGTTGCTCAAAAAGTCCTAAAAAACTATAAACTAGACTGAAATATTGAGAATGTTTTTAATATGAAGTTTTTTTTAATGTGTAACAACAGTACAATCATGTGATCTGTTTCAATATGTAGCTTTTCTCTGATGTCCTGACAGCTGCTGGTAGCTAAAAAAGTAATTACTGAAATCTCAGAAAGGCCAAAACAAGCTGTCAATCAGACAGGTTGGAAACAAATCTGAGTTGTAATAAACCACAGTCTTTTCTTTAAATGTCACATTTTCACCTCTTTTTTTCTGTTTCTACCTTCAAAGTTGGATGTTGGCTAAATCCAAAATGTCCAACAAATCCTTGCGCTTGCAGACTTGGGGAATCTTTGGGTGCGTAACCATGAAGTCCACAAGCAACCCTGTCTCCTAAAAATGACATTTATATACTAGTAATTTGTTTTGGCAGTTATGTTTTGAGGCAAACCTTTTATTTCTAGTGTAGGAAGTGCAGCATTTATGTAGGCTAGTTGTGTGGAGGTGATCTGGATGGATCAGACCAGACTTCACATCCTGCATGTGGTTCCATTTCATATGTTTCTCACAAAATATATTTGCTGTTTCAAATTAGTGAAACATGAACATCTTTAATAGAAGGCAAAGCTGCTACAGGCACTAAAAGGCACTTTCTGTGCTCTTCCAGAGAGTCTGCTCTGGGTGCAGATTACACCAGACGTCGTTTGGAATGTTTTTTATGGCAATAGCATAAAACATTTTTTTATGTATATTTGTATAGTGAGGCTAATATACGAAAAATTCCCTACAGAACCATTTAGAGAAATACTCTGAGATGGATGGTCAAAATCTCAAGACTGGTCATTGGGTCCTAAGTTCCATTTCATAGCACATTTTACTCCCTCGAGGTGGAACACTCCTACAGTCTAGATGTGATGACGGTGCGTTCTTCACACACATCAAACTATATATGATGTCTTTGTGAGAGTGTGAAGACCAGAGGATGGACATGTGGATTCAGTCAAAGTTTTTCTCTTTTTTTTCCACCATATTTAATTTTCCCAATATGCTGCTGTGTTATCAAAATGTATAATTACATCAGTTGTCAGCCCATCTATTTTTGCAGTTCTCTGAACATCCTTGAATGATGAGAGCTCTTGAGAGCAGTCTGTAGGTCATTGATAATATCCTGGAACAGGATTTCTTGAAATGAGAACAAAGGCCTCCCCTCCCCCACATCCTACCACCGCTGCACACACACACACACATCAGATGACTTTAATCCAACGTTATCCTTTAAAAGGCAGTTGCTGGGAAAAAAAACATCCCTTTAGCGTGTGCATGCACACACACACACACAGACACACACACACACACACACACACACACACACACACACACACACACACGGGTATATCCATGCCTAATTACAGTTTGTTAGTTTCTATGTTTAGATGTATCCTGCTTCAGTCTTGTTGGACATTTAAAACCTTCATATTTAAAAAAAAAAAAAAACATTTTCACAACATTTCAGTCTAGTTTATCGTTTTCTAGGACTTTTCGAGGTCTAGAAAGCTGCATTGAAAAAATCCCAGATTTTCGTGATTTTGAAGGATGTGTGACAACCCTGTTTTGGTAAAGTCCTTTGGGGAGATATAAACCCAGTCACACGTAAAGGGAGAACTGGCTTTTTGTTATGGAGGTTTATTAATAGCAGGTCCTCCTGCCAGGGCTACAAATTTCAAAATTAATCTGCAAGTCAACATTTGAGAGTTTGTTGGGACATTTTGTAAAGAGCAAAACCAGTGTGACTTCATGATTTGGGAAAATCTCTGTATTTTTTCCATTTCTTTGTGTCAACAGGACACATCCATATTCAGCTGGAATCATCTTATATTTTCACATTTACGGCCTGATTTACAAAGAAAATCACACTGTGCAAATGTCATAATGTTTATAGCTATGGGGAGTCCTTCATAACCGAAACTCATTCTTTTCCAAACAGTCAGATGTCTTGGACTTTGAGTGGAACCAAAATCCCAACAAAGGATGTTACGCCTTTCCCAAAGCTGGAAAAGAGGCAGAGGCAGTTCTGATAGATTTTTTTGGAAACACTGCACAGCAAATCCCAGACCAAACTGTACATTTCCTTTTCTTTTCCTGCATCTGGTCAGCAATGGAGCTTCCAAGCTCTAGCAGTGAGGATGATATTTAGCTTTTCATGCTTCTTAAAAAAAGAAGAAGAGAATATGGTGATGTTCACTGACTGGCAGTGTGTTTGAGAGGATCAAATGTATTTGTTTATACAGTAGGGATACTAAATCTTTGTTGTAGCTATATGACAAGATTATTTCCTGCTCCTGTCATTCACCTTTATCTAATTTAATGACAAACTTAATTTGATAATGTCATTGGTCTAAGTCTTATTTTTCAGTGTGAAATTTTGGAAGAAACAACACAAACACACATCAAGAACACATGAATTCTAAATTTTAAAGGGTAACTACTAAGATTTTTTTACAATTTACACATAATCTCATCATGACGTTAATGCAGATGAATTTTCCAATACACATATTGTGTGTAAAAACAGTGTTTTTTGTTCAAAATGAGCTTATTTGTGTTTACTTGATCGGTTGATTAAGTTGTAGAAGAAAAAGAGAAATGATCAGGGAACACTCAATGCTTTTATTTTTGTTATGTTTAGAATTATTTCTGAAAAATGTGGTAAAATTTGTCATATACCAATAATGTCTGTTAACTGTGTAACACTTACTCACTGGGAAATTCCCTGTGTTTACAGCGAAGGTTAAATCTAACAAAATGAAGCTTCACTCTCAGGTTAAATCCAGTGGAGTTCGTCTCAGCTGGAGTTTGTATGAGAGCAATAGAGACTGCCAAATTCCAGTTCCTCTGGAGGCTGAAAACATCGATCACACTCAGCACTCCGTTCTCCTCGCTCTCTAAACTTGTTCTGCTCTCATGAATCTGTCCCCACACGCTGTCATCAGCCTGCAGATTATTTTTTAGTTTGAATTTGTTTTGTGCTCCCTCAATAGTTTTGTTGTTAATAAACTTCAGTGGACTTTGCTCCGAGAAACACAGCGTGCATATGTGAGTGTGTACATGACTGTGCTTTCTTTTGCTATATCATGCTTGGAATCAAAGGAGTTGGTGCTAATTGAGAGTATAATGAGCATATCTGAAGGGCTATTGATGTGCCCTAAGTCATGACTCATAGTATGTGTGTGTGTGTGTGTGTTCATGTGTGTGCACTGGCTGATCCTCTTTGATTAAAAGAAAGCAGCCCGAGCTTTAAAAGGCCTCAGCTCTGGCGTGTAGCAAAGCCTTTGGTTCAAGAATCCCGTCAACAACATCTAGAGGTGGAAAGCATCTAACCTGGCCGCACCGCCACATGGCCGACATGCTTGACAGTTTGAATCAATCACACACACGCCTAATGTGAATTAAATATCTACTGAAAATGGTCTCTAACAAATGCACACAATGTGTTCAGTCACGTTTGCTAAAAATCTACAGTGCACAGCTGTTTTAGCTAGACTTTGAGTCTTACTGAGCCTTTTTTCAAAAATGGCTCGGTAAGACTTGCAAAAGTTTTACGTCTTCCGTAAGAACCAATGAGCTTGTGGCAGACAGGATCGGGAAGTCAGAAAATATTGAGAGATGGACAAACACATTGTTGGTTTTTGCCTTATCATGACATTTGTTGGCAATAAGAAAAATAAAGAATATCGCATGCATTATCCTTTAAATTCAGTTCAGAGCACTGGTACTTTACTTGAGTATATCCACTATATGCTACTTTATACTTGTATTCCACTACATCAGTGGGAATATTGTTTGTTTGTTTGTTTGTTTTTTTCTAATCTGTATTTACTTGGCAGCTATAGTTAAAGGGCTGTGGTACTAAAGTCATGTCTTTAGATGTTTTTATGCATGAACTTGGACTTGTCTTGGTCTTTGCTATTTGTCTTGTCAGTTTCCCACAGATACAAACCATTCTTTAATGTCACGCAATGCTCTGCACTGTCATTTACAAGCACAGGTAATGTTCCATGTAAATATCATATTCTAAAAATATGATCAAAACCAGGATACTATTGTGCATGTAAACATACTCATTGTTTTATTGCTATTCCTATTAAAGCAGCTATAATCAATATTTTTTATAGTAACAATGTATCTAATGTCAGTGTGTAATGTGTTGTGTGCAGCTCGTAGTGATGAACCTACTGAGAATTATCAGCAACTCTGCAGCTCCCCTCGACTTTACAGAGCTTTATAATGAGTTTCAGCTCATTGTTTATCTGTCTGGCTGCAACTTTACTGTTTCGTTTACTCTCAGCGCTCTCATAGTGTCATTTTTGGCCACATCAGGCAGCTGTTTTCAGAGAAAAAGATCGAAAAAGCCACTGTACACTACCTGCTCAGCACCAAACGGCAAACAGACACAGTTAGCTGTAGACTAGCTGGTGAACATAGTGGAGCATTTAGCAGCTAAAGAGCCAGATATTTCCCTCAGGAGTTGGTGGAGAACAAAAACAGAGCTAAAAGAGAGAAATGAACAAGCGACTGATTGCTAACACGTTCAACATATCAACTTAAAAGGTGATGATAGTATGTCAGTGTGGTGTTTACTACTGTTCTGCTGCCCTCAAGCGGAAAAAACCCTGTTATTGCAGGTTTAACTAAAGAAGCTCAAAAAGCTCAATATTTCTTTCACACACATGCACAAATGTTATAAAAACAAAAGTATTCGTATATATATATATATATATATATATATATATATATACAGTGAATCTTAGTGTATTAGGTATAGATTCATTAAGTACATTAGGCAAACCATGTCAGATATGATTTAAGTAGAATGTTGTGTTTTTGTAAGTAAAAGACAAAAAGAGTAAAACAATACACTTACTCACACATACCCACAGCTGACAGAAGCGATGAGAGAATGAAAGCCAGTGGTTTTACTTTTTATAGGACAGCAGATAACTTCGGTCCTTGATTGACAGAATGATAACACTTTAACAGACTGCTCCCAGTAAATTTTAGAACTATGGGGTGCTGAACATCAGCTAGTGATTTTTACCTTCAGCAAATGGATGTATTGCGTTCTGGAAATGTACCAACTGCTTGCGTTTGCTCCCTCTCCTCCCCCCTTTGTGTTGTCTATTGATTAATTAATAGTGAGTGATCTTTCATCTTTAAGGGCTGTAATTACACTCGGGAGCTGTACAAGGACAGGGGGGTCACTGTCATATACATGCACTTCTTCAAACACACCTCAGGGAGTGGATGTGTGTTAGTGTGTGTGTGTGTTTTCCTACTCTGGCTATTGACAGAGCCCCATTTACTCCTGCGGATGACCCAAACCTAGTCACCATATGCCATAATAGGAGAGTGGGATCCTGGATCATCCCCTGTGCTCACACAAGCTCCTCTGCATGCAGAGCAAATTAACTTCATCCCTACATAGCTAATCCGCCATGGAATTAGGATTTTAGCCCTCTCATCTCCACTGAACAGGATTCAGTAGAGATGCCAAAGGGGCATCCCTGTGGTGTTGCTATTGGCTAAAACCGGGTTACACTGCCTGCATATTCATAAAAGTCATTCATATAAATCGCTCTCAAGTCTTTAACCCACCAGGGGTGGAAGTCCATGTCCAAGATGTTTCAACATGTACAGGCTGTAAGGATTGGCAGAGTGGTGGAAGAAGGACATGTAGAGGCAGCAGTAATCTTCACCTGGTGTATATTTAATTTTTAGAAGACAAAAAAACAGTTCAAGCTAGTTTTGTTATGAAATGAAAAAAAAACTATTTACAAAAATGAAAAAAAAAAAAGAAAATGAAACAAAAACCAAAAAAACTTGTATGAAAAAAAACATAAGGAAACTCATTAGTTAATCAAAAGAAAAGAAACCTAAGCTAGGCCTGTGGCTAGGGACAGCTAGCACATGCTGGTCTGCCCCTAAAGTTAGCAAAAAAAAATGTATCTCAAAGTAATCTCAATAACCGTCCTAATTGAAACCAAGATTGACAATGTCTACATGTCATTGAAAGTGTCTTCACGTAAGAAAAAATGACAAAATTGTTGTTTGAGGTACTTAAAAAGACCAATCACCAAAAAACAATGATTAAGCCCCCTGTGTATACAAACCCACCCGTTATAGTCTGGGTTTCCCCTACCATAAAGCCCTTTGGAGCCTTCCACTTCCTGTTTGGCAGTTTGGATATGAAGTGGAACACATGGAGCACAACAAATGTTTGTGTACTGAAACATAAATGAATGTCTCTTGATCGTCTTTAGAAACCTGACTGCAATGCAAATAAGAGTGGTGTGATGGTAAGTTAGCCCAACTACACACTTAGAGCAAACTCTATAGTGCCAGCTTGATAGAATAAGCTAAATTTAAAATAAATTTGACAATGTAGTGTATGTTTGGACAGAGTGCAACCTGCTCTCTAGAGGGCACAGGCCTGCACTGTGACACAGGCCTGTGTGTTTGTTAATGATTGTCTACATTAATTTCCTGTTTGTACTGTCATGAAACAACATACACATATGTTGGTTGATGTTAATGGGGTGGACAAATATAAGGAACAGTTTTCAATATAATGCACTCCAGTACACTCCAGTATGACCCCAATAATAAACATAAAGTAGAATTATCACCTTTCTTATAATGTCAACTGAAAAACTGAAAATGTAGAAGCTTCATAAAAGTAGAATTTATGGCAGAGCTGTTGTATTGGATTGCATTAGATTGCAGAGTTGTTCATAATAAAGTGTTCAGTGAGTGAAAAGTAGTTTACACTGTTCTCCCCAGAGGATAAACCCTGTTCATTTTCAAGATCCCATGGCCTTTAGCGCCACCGTCAGTACAAATGTAACATGTTAGTTCCACTTCTCCGAGGCGCAATAATTACATAATTGCTGCTTTGCTGTTTATTGTATCCAATACGTTTGTACTGTTGGGTGTAAGGAACATACATTGCATCTTCTAGAGGTCGCTAATACAGCTTTAGAATTTTAAAAGCAAGGTTATGTAAATTTGTCTGAAAAACGACCACTGTGGCCATAAATGTCAGTTAGTGTTGGAGACAGATTTGTCAGAAGAGGCTCTGCTGTTTGTAGGAGCTCTCAAAGAATCTGAGCTGTACTGAGGATTCTGCTGGAGAACTAATCCCCCTTAATACACACATACTCAAACAAGATACCTTAGTTAAGTCAGCACTTTCAAAAGCTTCAAACCACAACTGGTTGGGTGTTGGAGGAGCTGCAGCGGCAAACACTTTTGGCATCGGTAGAGTAATAGTGAGAAGTATCACGTTGCAAAGAAAGCTGTGTATACCTGTATGAATATGACTGGATGTTTCGAGTCAGCTGGTTACCGATCAGCTGATGAATGAGCCTCTGATGTTGATATCTGGAAACACTAGCCATCAACGCAACTGGTCGTACCACCAGACCATGTAAGGCTGTAGCAGAAAAATCTCTGAGTGTACATTTGGTAGAGAAAAAATGTATTGTTTCTTCTTTTAAAAGTTACATAGTCTCCACTTGTTCCTGCTATGCATGTGGCCTCAGTCTACTGGAAATCAGAGCACAGAAACCTGTATGACCAGTTCATGCTGATGTGTGCTCTATGCCACAGTCCACTCCAGTGCATTTGGTTTCATTGCAATGGCAGATGGAGTGGATTGGATTTCTTCAGGGCTCATAGTTTCTTATGATCAAAGTCAATCTAAAGCTCTTTGCTGGTGTCTGTCTGCAATTGATCCCGCCTGCCACAATGGGACCAGTTAAATTTAAACATCATAGAAATATCACACATGACAGTGCTGCTCATGGAGCGGATACACTGCTGAGCCATTTTCATTCGGTAAGGATTGGGCTGGTGTTGATGAGAGTCAGATGTATTTCAAGTCAAAACAGAGCACCCTAGCACGTGGTCTTAGCAGAGGTGAGACCAAAGTGAAAGGATTTTGCTTTTGACTTTTCTGAGTAACTTAAAAACTAGAACATGCAATCACACCCTGAGAAATATTCAATACTATTCTGCACAAACTAATAGGAAATTCAGTCAGACCAAATCTATTTTTACAGTATTTGCCAAAGAATGTAGGGTGAAAGTTAGCGAACAGAATGATAAGGATACTTTAACAAAGCAAAGCACCTCCAGAGAGTGGACTGAAGGAAGAGGCTCTTGTGATTGCAGAGGTAATGAGACTGTTACCTTCCATATCTGATGCAATCACAAGACATATGGGTAAATAATATGTGAATGCAGACTGCAAAATCATTTTGCCCGCTCTGATGGTGATCCTGTTAGGGAACATGTTGTTGTGAAGCCAGCTGGTGCTGACATAGTAGCCGTGTGTTGATAGTGATAGTCTAGTGTTGTTTGACACTTTGTTTTTTAATGTTTCCTGAATGATGATCTATCTGAGTAAACGTCTAATTCTGTTTTTATGCATTTTATGCTTTTCTTCATCTCTGCACCTCATGTTTCTGATCATTATGTTTTTACTAATGAAGAACAGGTCACTAGTCATGGAGAGTACTATTCAGTCTGTGAAAACAGTTGAATTATGTCTTCTGTGGCTCTGGAGGAGCTTTGTCAAATCTGACAAATTTACCTTGATGTCACAGTGATGTCATCAGGGTTATTTTAGCTGAGGATCAGAGAGAAAGGCTCAATCACACCTGGTTTAGCTGTGTAGCACTGCCAACCCTGCTAGAGAATAAAGTGCTTCACAAAAGCTACATGGTTTGTATGCAGCTAGACGGGAGTCAATGATAAAAATAAGTCTCTTGATTAAATTGTGTCAACATATTTCCCCATTAGAGACCTAGCTCAGTAAGTGACAGTTGGCATGTGATTTACTGTAGCATGGAGAGCTTTTGTGACTGACTAGAGCTACGTGTTCCCAGCTGGCTAGCATGTTAGCTGTTAGCTCACCAGCTACAGTTGTTTGATCAGCCCTGCCAGCATTACAAACTGGGGGAGCAGAGTTTAAAGGACGTGGCAGTTTACAAGACAAGGAGGGTCAAATGAAGAGATGCTTTTGTTTTCATTATGGGAAATGTAGGATCTGGATTTTTTGGAACTTGACCCATACTAGGGACTAAGTAATATATTGACTGTTTTTTGCTGCTTTGATTTAGACCATTCTTTTTCTTTGTTTTGGAAGTGTAATGCTAAATCGCCACAGAGCTCATTTAAAGTCTGTGTTGATTTCCATTTTAAGCTCCATTTAGATATTGGTAATTGTGGCTGAGTCCAGCTTTCGTGGAGTACTTGTTTGATGCTGTTCAGAAGGCAATTTTGGATTTCTCTCATACTCCAAGTCCTTACTTCCTATGTAGAAAAAAAAGACTCCCCTATTAAATTTAGAAATGTGAGGTATTTTCAAAGCAGCCCAGTTGGAATTGCATGCTCCTCTCTAGCTCTCTAGTGATTTAGTAAAATGTCTTTTAAAAATCCTACCTGCTACGGCTGTAAATGAAACTTGATTAAACCTTCAGACACCTGAAACCACCAGTCATCACCCCAAGCCTGCATACATCAGACATTAAGTGGCAGATTAACTTGAGAGACTCTACAATATCAATTTCATAGAAAAACACATATAGACAGGAAAACACATATAGGCAGAAAAACCAAAACACACACTAAGTCTCTTCCAAAGGCTCAGGGCAGATTATTGCGGTTGCTAAAATTCACACCAGCCGGCTTTATTGGCTCATAGCCTGTTTAATATGCCCGACACAGCTTCCACATGACGGCATGGAGTGTATACCCTGGGACAAGCGGCTTAGCTCTGACATGGACAAACAACGCCTGAGGACACACAGCAGAGGTAGAGTAGGTTAGAGGTGGGCTAGAAGTAAGAGACAGGGAGAGGCAGTGTGTGTTTACATAGTGAATGAACCTAGTGGATCATGACTAGCGGAACAGAGAGTGAAAGTGACAGAGCACAGAGAAAAGAGTGATGACTTTCAAGAGGAGAGATGGAGAGACGAAAAGGTGAAAGGACCATAAAAAAGAGAGGAAGAAGGAAGACAGCATGGTTGCAAAGGGGTGCATTGCAAGAAATTCTCCATCTTAAATCATAATTCCGGTTTGGAAACAGGTTGAAATATTCTTACTGCACTGGCATAATTTGATTTTGTTTTAGGAAGGTTTTTAAACTCAAATAGAGACAGAAATGACTTGTAAGCCGGAGATGTGAATTGACTCAGGGCTGTCTATTGTCTACTGTGTGTTGTCCCTGACCCAAAGGAGTGTTAAAATCTTTGCCACCCATCACAGACCAGGTGTCATGTCGACAAGGCAGACAGATCACTGAGCTAAAATGAAGAGGGACTCTTGATTCTAAAAAATGAATGAAACAAGTAGATTTTTTAAATTTTCGATACATTAAAATAATATCACTCCACTGTCAGATTTTAAAATTCTTTTATAAGAAAAAGATTTGTAGGAATTATTAACCGACAAAATGATGTAAGATTGAGATTTTTTTCAGTAGAGATTTCCTCTAATAAATTGAGTGAGATGGAGGCAGACGGACGTGCAGTGTGTGTGTGAGAATGAGAGAGAAAGATAGAACAAAAGACAGAAAAAGTGTGTTTGGATGTCTAGGTCTGTGTGTGCCCATGTATGTGAGAGAGAGAGCACATGTGTGGACATCTACACTGTTTATCTGTGTGTGTGTGTGTGTGTGTGTGTGCGTTGGCTGGTGGGCTATCAGCTGCAGCTGTGTTATCAGTCTTATCTCTATACTAGCTTGTGATGGATGCTGCTCTTTGGCGCTCTTTTGCTGCTGCATGTCTTAAGCAGTGTGTAATTGAAAATGAGGGGTGCGTGGGGAGGGGAGGGTATGGTTCTGGTTTATTATTGGGTTATTGGTCAGTGGAATACACAGATAATTGATCACCATGCAGGTAAAAATGACCCGTCCAGGCAGTGGAGACATTGATTGTCCCAGAACAGCAGTGTTGAACTGTGCAGAAAAAATGAAAGAAGAAAGCATTAGAAAAAAGATGCAATCTCTGTCCTCCTCTCTGAAGATACGTGTCGAACGGCTTCCTCTGAAGATCCAACAGAATTGCTGAGGATATAAAGCAATTGATTCAGTTTGGCTCCTCAGCTCGGGTCTAAGTGGAAGGGCATCCTCTGCCTTTGAAATACAGAGAGAGGTTAAATCTGATGTTCTCAAGTTTTTGCGTACCACTGGACCAAACAGGTCTCAAGTGTGCTCTGTAATTGTGTATGCTTCCATTCTAATGGTAACATGCTGCAGTGGTGGTGTAGAATCAGTCAAAGGACATGGAAAACATCTGAGCTCATTTTGACCTCATATATCCAGCAGATATGGGCACTTGATTGAACAGTCTAAGCCTTTTGATATGAGTGCCAATCCAACACCTGACTTTTACTACCAGTACAAAAATGCTACTTTTATTGATAATTCTTTGTTGATAAATATGCTTTTTTAAATAATTGATCAGTTTATCAAATAAGCAAACATTTTTTCCAATGTGTGGGTTGACTCCCTCAAAACGAGAAAGTGTGTCCAAACTGTTGACTGGTACTGTATATATATGTATATATATGTATTATATATGTATATGTTCTTACTTAGAGATTTAGAAATGAGTTCATATTAGAGCTCCCTGAATGGTTTGATGAGTATGAAAAGGATGTGAAACATATGTTTTGACCATCACGGTCACCAGATCTCAACCTTTCTTGATGTTGGGTTTTACTGTCTTTTGTCACCCATTTGTACATTTAATATACTACCAGCTCTGAGATAGCCAATTCCTGAGGTTTCTGCCACCACACAATGGAGGAGCTTTTATTGATGTGTGGTTTGGAATTCTCAAAACTTCAGAACATGAGACTGAAACTATCTGTAGGGCCTGATACCACCAGGGGTAAATGAGAAAATGTTTTGTTGTGATTTGGGTAAATTGACCTTTAATGTCGTGTTCTGAACAGCCTAATTAAAATTGAAATACACTACTGTGTTAGAAAATCAAGACTGAGACTCTGACCAAGCATTTTGTGCCAAATTTTAGTTCTTGACAGTTTCCAATACTACAAATGCAATTCAGTTAAAATGTGCTGAGGTGTCATCCCCTGTCAGTTCAGAAATATGCTTTCCAGTTAAATGCAAATGTAACTTTAGTATAGTTCCAGACCAGCAGCATTAGTCAATTTCAGTTCTGTTCACTCAAGTTCAGTCCAGTATGCCCCTACCCTTTAAGCGCTCTATCTGCTTGCTATGGAGCATTGGCAAAGCCCTGATGAGGCATGGTCCGTAAGTGTCTATTCTCCTCGTCTCATTGGTCAGAGACTCATTAATCCCCCCTCCCAACTCCTAGTTATCTGCCGCAAAGTGAATTACACGAGTGCCTATTGATTTCTGTCCTTATGCCAGGCATGTTTAGAGAGTAAACCTATTGCTTTTCTCCCCAAGCGCTTCCATTGTGAAGCACAGTCTGAGCAGAGGGGGGGCTAATTGGCCTCAGTCAAGATCACCTTGGCTGTCTGGTCACAGCAGCTTCATGTCTGCAGGAAGAAAGGAAATGCAGAGACAGAGAGAAAGAAATTAGAAATAAAATGATGCAGGATGGGATGGAGAGAATGACAATATGTTCTCATTGTCTAACTGAAGCTTAAGTGTGTCCATTAAAGTGTAATGCCAGGGCCGTGGCCTCAGGAATATGCCATGCATCTCATCTGCATCTGCTGAGTATTTGTGGTGACTGCTAATGCATTCAAATAGCAGGGGAAAGCAGGGGCAGGGGACAGTAATTACTACTCTGTATCAGGTAGGTGTGTAGAAGTATGTGTGTGTGTGTGTGTGTGTGCTGAATGAGTTTCATGCTTCATTACTGAGGGGCGTTAAGGTAATAAGGCCCCTGACTGTCCATTGAGGGAACTCATCACTTCTTCTGGCAGTGAAATTAGCCCCATGTTGTTCTAGGGTTGCTCCTTTCCCCATTGACTTCCACTGGTACAGAAGATTAAAGCCTCCCCCAAGATGGCTATTAAGTGGAGACAGGTGACCCTTCATAATCCCATAACAGTCCCAGTTTAATCAATTTTTAACCAACACTTGATCCTTTGTTCACTTCTGAACTTAGAAAGCACTGGTGGTTAAGGTTGGACCACCCCCATGCAGCAAGGAAACTTTAATTACCATTTGAAAATGAATTTCTGCCTCAGGTTATTATGGTATTGTTACAGTCTTTCACTGAATATACTGTATGTGAAGCCAAAAACCTGTCACATATTTTCAGTTACTCCTATCTAACTGCTGTATGTGTATATACAACTTGACAAATCACCAAAGCAATAAAAAAGGGCTCCACAAGGGTTTTAAAGTGGTGTGTCCTCCATCCTCTGAGGTACTTATCCTCAAGGGTCATAGAGGTATTAGATGGAATCATTTTAATTCTGTCGTAACACTCAGTTGGCCTACGTACAATGAGCCATCCCTGGATGACTTTACTATCAGCGGGGGAGTTTGAATGATTGTAATTATTACCTGAGCACCTCCATGAATTTTATCTCATCTTGAACAGCAATGTCACTGATATTCCTCAACCACCAGCCCCAATTACCTAATGGGCTTGAGAGAAGTGTAAGGTCCTTTGCTCATTTTACATGCCTCCACAGTGCCATCTCACTAATGTGCGACAGGGAATGGTAATTGCTGTCAATTTAAATTGAAATCATTTAAATGACTGTTTTGTTGCTCTAACTTGCTTGGTTTCATTTTTAGGAGTAGTAAGTCTAAATGTTACCATCAATCAACAAACAGCAAAAGATGTCCTCTCATTGGCTGATCCCAATCAAGCTCTTGTCTGTAAAAGCTCATATCTTGATTAACAGAGTGTGAAACCCCCCTGAATAACCTGCTATACTTTACAGCCAATGGAAATTGAGGGTGTGTCGCTCTTAAAACTAAACTGAGACAGTCCTGATTTTCAAGCATGTGCCCCTGCTTCCTGAGACACTCCTGATCCATATAACTTGACTGAATGTTACCTTTGATTTTCCAAAAATAAATGTTCAAAAGTAATTTTTGTGAAAAGTGTTTCCAACGTAGAATTAGCTGCATCAGTGATTTCATACACAGAAACCACGGAAATGACAGATGTATCCATGGGTGTATGGTAGAATTTAGATTCCCACATTTGTGGGCTTGTTTGTGTGATCAATACATTTTTACACTCATAAAGGAAGGTAGCACCAAAACAAGCCATGAAGTCATTAGCAATATATGTCAAAGAGTTTCAATTGTATTACAGGTCTTTATAGAGAGTGGCTTATTGAAAGTCTTCAGTATTACTCTAGCTCTAACTTAATTGATGCTAATTGGCTGTTAATTTAGAGAGAGAGTTTTATGATAGCTTTGTTTAGTGCTTTAGCACATTTTTTGCCTTAAGCTGTGGCTTGTGTACATGCATTTTAATCAGAACTGACTGGTATCATGGGAAAATAGGGTCTAGGTATATATGTATATGGTTCTACGGTAGCCTATATAGGTAATTGAGGTAAATCTCACATACAAGAGAATTCCATAAGCCCTATCCATGGAGGGCACATCATCAGTTTGTCAGGTCCCATTACATTTGGAATATGCAATGAGTGCTGCATTATGAATGAGTATATCCTACTATGATAAAAAAAGTAAGCTTGGCTGTAGACTCTTGAGATCAACATTTGACAGACATGAATCAATTTAAATAGAATGAGGAAATGTATTTCCACTGTCTCTTTTTATCTAGAAATAGTATTTGTCTCAAATAAATAACAGTGTTGATTGCAGTTTAATGAAAGTATTATGGAGTTTGGATACAATATGTTACACTCGTACGTTGCTCAGCAGTCATACATGATATAATGATCAAAGTAAAGGGCAAAATTGGCAGTCATGAAGTTGAGATTAATTTGTTTTGATTATTGTTGATAGTATCTAGCTATGCCAGTCACGTTTCCAAAGCATCTATGAAAACTGATATACATTAATGCAGTCTATAATTTATAACATTTATAAAATATTCAGTCAGTTCTCAGCATGTGAATAGGGCAAAATAGCTTTTATCCAGTGGTTAATTATGCTCTTAATTAGTCAAGGGAAGGACAAGTAAATTAATGAAGCTTCATCAAGTACTACATGTCTGGAGGGAAAGCGTTTCCTGATGTCATCTCATTAAGCATGACCACTGATACTCACTGATCTGTGGGCGTCCATCATCAGAGTCTCTTCTCCTTCTTCTAACAGGCCCTTCCTCTGAACAAATGCAAAGGTTAATGCTGCCTGTGCTTTCAGACGCTGACCGTCACGCATTCCATCCGCCTCACTTGGTCACCGTGCTTGGCGAATGCAGCCTTCCATTATCCTTCCTCTCATTTGCTAATGAGGTAATTAATAAGGCTGGAGTTAGCCATGTATTGAGGAATGGGGCCGCAATAGTTGGGGTCAATGCAACACATCAGTCAAGGGAGCCTAAATAGAAAATAAATTATTTTGTGTATTTGTTTGTTTGGGTGATTATTTGGCTTTTGGAGGGGTCCTGTGACATGATTTCTCAGATAATCTTCCTCACATGTTTTTATTATATATTCAACATCTATTTCCAGATGATAGATGGTGATTATTACCTCTGCCACTCATTTCCTTCACGTGGCCTTCAGTCTTCCTCCCATTTCGATTTGTGAGAGAAATCTGCTGCTGAAATTAAATGAGGAGATTGCAACAGGTAACAGAGGAGGGCAGAGTCAAGGGCTTTTTAATAGTCTCCTGATATGAAGGATCCTTGAAGAGCGTTAGCGACCTGGTGACTGACATACTTTCAGAGACGAGAGGATGAGAGAGGAGGAGACTGCAAAAGACAAGAGATGCAGAAAAAGACAGCAGAGAAATATTAGCATTTGATAATTGAACTCAAACAGAAGTGTAGATTTATATAAAGGTACATAAACCAGGACCTCTTGGTTGATGATTATCACAAGGCAAACAGCCATTCGTCTCAGTCTTGGTTGTTTCTCAGAAGGTGAAAGAGACTAGAAGAGAGGCGGCTGTGGCTCAGGAGATAGTGGGTCAGCGGTTCGATTCCCGGCTCCTCCAGTCTTCATGTCGATGTGTCCTTTGGCAAGATACTTAATCCCAAATTGAATTTGTGTGAATGATTAGATTTCCTGTGATGGGCAGGTTGGGACCTTGAATGGTAGCCCCTGTACCCATTCAGCATATGAATGTGTATGAATGGGTGAATGTAATTCATAGTGTAAAAGCGCTTTGAGTGGTTGGGAGACTAGAAAGGTGCTATACAAGTACAGTCCATTTACCATTTACTAGCCTTTCTGTGATCATCTGTGTTGCACCTGAGGCAATGTCCATGACACACAAGTGATCCCAGTTGGGGCATGGGATAGAATTGGCTGGACCATGCGCAGATGCAAATTTGTATCGGCTGGAAAGTGACAGAGTTTGCCACAATCATCTACTTGCGTGGTCAGGGCTACTATGACCAGTCAGCATCAGCCTCCTTAAGTTGACGTGGTTTGAGTTTTGCCAATGTGAGACTCTTGCTTGTGGGTTCCATGCTCATGCATGCAGGAGAACTGGTGAGTCCTCTTCAGCTTGGCCTTGAAGACTTTGGCTGCAATACTTATTGAGCTGGCATTGTCAACTTTAAATTTCATGGATTTCTGAACATTCGTTTTGTAGATACTGTCTCTGGAGAGATTTATCCTCACTGAAGTCTAGTTCCTGGTCAAGGATGAAACTTGACATGATGGTGGCTCTCGACACTGGAAAGTCACATGGAATCATCCTCTGAGGATTATGGAGACTCAATACAAAACAGACCTGTAGAAAAACTACCTGAAACCAGGTCAAACCTGATCCAAATACACCCAAAATGTGGCCATCCCAAAAACAGACCCTAACAGAGAGAGAACACCAACAATGGCAGCAACATGATGCTCCACTAGTTGTACTGAATATAATTTGGACCAGGCTTTACTTGGGTTCTGGATTGGGTCTTGGTGAAGACGTACCAGCAAATTTCATAGCAGTCTGACTAGTAGTCATGGAAATATTTCACTCTGGACAAACAGAATGACTGACAGACATTGCAATCATTAGACCACGCCACTAGTGGTCCGAAAACGCACAATAAGTCATAAGATGTACGAACACAATACAGAAGTGACAAGACAATGTAGAAATAATCAATTCAGAGACACATTCTCTGAAAGAGCTTGACTTGACAGATTGTAACAGCAGCACGAAATCAGACATGAAATGATCTAATCCTCAAATGACTTGCATCACTTTCACACAACTTAATATAATATATTCTAAGAATTGAGGCCATGCAGATTTATCTCAGTCCAGACAATTTCTTTTCCACAAATAGAAAGGTGAGTGAACTGAGTTTAGGAAGGTTTACCCTCCACTACATCCCTGAATGTAAAGCTGGGAACGAGTGACTAGAAGAAAATAATAAGTATCTGCAGAGATCCACATCTCCGGGGTGTGGATGGAGAGGGTGTTGGCTGGCTCGCAGGAAAGAGGCAGAGGTGTATAGGAAAAGGAGTGTTATTTTGGCTCCTGTTGCAAAGACCTCTGGGAAAATAGGGCCTGCCTGACAGTGCTGCGAGAGCCATAAATCACCACAAGAGCACTCCTCCTCCTCGCCGTGACCTAGAGGTGACCCTGGAGTCGCACACATTCTCAAACACTCAACACACACGCTGAAACACATTCAGGTGGAAGCACGCACACAAAGCAGCAGAGTAGAAGGCTGTGTGGGAGCCTGGGTGTCACTTTCGTACCTCAGCCACACAGCAGCAGCCACAGGACTGCTCTGTTACTCAAACAATCCAACACAGATTAACTCACTGTAGCAGTAATGCATATATGCATTTACTCATATTGAACTGAGTATAATGTAATGAAGACTCTTGGAGGATTCCCCTCAGTGTTATTTAAACTAAGGAAAGTGGTTTTGACACCAAAAAGCAGGTCAACATTTTCACATAATAAAAAAATCTGGAATTTCTTATTATACCTTTCTTGTCATGGAAATATCCTTGAAAACCGTGTATTGCCCTTGAAAACTCAACATTCTGATTTCAATATGAAATGTCACATGCGAGGTTGTCACATCCACATCAGACCTTGTAACGGCTGAAATTACAGCTCTAGAAATGAGTACAAGTGAAAATTGTATGTTTTTAGCATTTGAATGTTACAGAATACTAAATAACACATGCAATGCAGAGTTAATATTTCAGTTACTGAGATGAACATTTTTGAAATTCAGGATCAAATATTGAACTGAGGAATGAGGCTTTGTTGCATCTGTCTGACTTAAGACTTCAAGTTTAGGTTTAGAATATCTACTAGTCACTTTTCCAGAGTGCTCTCATGATGTAGTTGTTCTCATCAACTGACTTAACTCTTACTCTTTAATAAAAAAACAACAACTTATCAGACACTATCTTTAAATAAATATGTAAAATAAAAACATATCAGTCTCTACAGTAAAAATGTTCAGGGAAAGACTTTCTCTCTAAACATGTTGTGCTAAGATACCATAACTTTGACAAACTAAACGAAACATGAGATAGAGTGTGATAGACATACTTCCTTGTTATTCAGAGTTAGTCGTAATGCAGCTAAACACTGGAACAATTTCCCTCAGTGCAACATGATTTTTTTTCCCCATTGGAAGTCTAGTTTGTGGTTTTGCACTGTGTATGAACGTTTGCATGCATGGAAGGGTTCAAGTGTTGAAGCGAGGATGGTGAAACCTCAGGCAAACCTCAGAGAACTTGTTAAAAGAGGAAAAGGGAGAAAAGAGGAAAGGTGATGAGGGGGAAAGACATTTGAGAGAAAGAGGAGGCAAAGGAAGGTAAGAGAGCTACATTAATAAGCAAAAGAAGACCATAATTTAAAAGGACAGAGATATGGAAAGGAGAGCCATCGCACTGGTTGGTCTTTAAAACTCCTCATAAAATAAATGTAAACAGATTTAAAGCCTTTAAAATAATTAAACGCCAACTTAACAGCAATCTTTTCCTTCCACCATATAATGACAGAGGTCTTTGTGCTGCTGATTAATACACAACAGGTCTATTTGTACAATGCAGTCTGTCTGCTTTTCTAAGCAAACTGTAATTGCACTTAATGCTCCTTAACAAGTGTCCCTTTTCTTATACTGCCCATTTACACTCTCCCAGTTTTCATTGGCTGTGTTCATTAGCAAAGAAGCTGCTTTTGTCAGCTTTTTGTTTCTTTATTTTAGTTGTTAAACAGGTACTAAATTTACTTCCAGGTGGCAATAAAAAGGTCTTAAATATTCATAGAGGTGTCTGAGTGGATAGAAATGTGGTGAAGAGAGCAAGTGAAGAATAATTGAGTGAGGAAGGAGAAGAGGATTGAGAGGGAATGACAAAAGGTGATGGAAAAATTTGAGGAGAAAGTGTAAATTAAAGACAGAGGAGGAGAGGTGAACGGCCGTAAAAAAAAGAGTAGAGAGTCAAATGAGAAAGAGGAGGGAAGAAGGGCAGGGTATAGAGAAAGGTCAGTTGAGGAGAGGAAGGGAGAGAGGTACATTTCAGCTTCTAGGTCTTGGGTCAGCAAATAGCCTGACAAATTAATTAAGATAATGATCCATATAAAAAAAGTCTAGCAAAGTCAGCTGTGACCTGTGTGTGTGTGTGTGTGTGTGTGTGAGCATAGCCTTCTTTCCATTTGTAGGACTTTTATGAGGTGGGCAGAGGAATGCATTGATTTCATAAAGGGCATAAAGGGGTCTGGTGGCCGTTTGAACAGCCGAGTGTGAGATCAATGCAGGGGGAGATGAAAACAGTGACATTTACTCTGGTTTGTGCCCCTGGGCAGGAAGGACCTCTGTGGAAAGTCACTCTGTCAGCTTTCTCTCTCTGCAAGTGCACGCCACTTTCTTCATGAGGGAGAAATGGGCCACTTTTCATCACTGAAACAGCTCTGTGACACACACACACTCTGACATAGGTGGTAGAACATAAATATGCATTCTCCTACACTCTAGAAGCAACCTTTTAGGAATTGGAAGGAAGAGCACCTCAGACTCACCAGTGAAACTAGATTCAGGCAAACTCTCAGAGGCTAGTGCGACTCCACTAGCTAGCAGGTCCTCAGAGGAAGTGATTCATCAAACCATGGAGGCTCAGTGAGATTCACTGCGAGAGATTGTGGCTGAGCCGTTTGGTGACACACTTGGTTGAGCGCTGAGGCCAATGGAAGGGCACATTGCAGAAAACTGAGAAATACTTTGCTCCCTTAAAAATGAAAGTAATAATTATGCCAAGACTATGGAGTCATTGTCAGCTAATTTAGAGTGCATGCAGGGCATGGTTTGCTAAGCCAGGAAAGATATAATATATATTACTGCATCACCCAGTGGAAAATCTATACAAGAAGATGAACGAAATTGAAGACAAATCCAGGCGGAATAACATGAGGCTGATAAACCCACCAACAGGCTTGCAAGGAGCAAAAATTGCTTTCATTTTGGATCCCAGGGCTGAAGACATCTCTGGATAGCTCACTGGAAATAGACAGAGCCCACCACATGTACTCCAACAACTCAAGGTCGCAAAACCTTGATCTTCAGGTTATTGAAGTATCCAGACCACTAAGCTATACTCCAAGGGGCCCATAAAGTGAAACTTACCCTCCCTGACTGCTACACAGCTAGAACTCTATGCTGACTACAGCAACAACTTAGCAACAGAAAAGTGTCAAGAGGGTTAGAGCCAAACTTTTTCAAATAGTATTGAGTCATTTTTGATTCGCCCTGCTGTCCTGATGATCACACACAATGGAGAGAAGTTGTCGTTCAATTCTGCTGATGAAGTGGAGGGGTGTTGCTGGCTCTCTGCCTGGGGGGCTCTGTCACCATTGCTAATAAGAGAGCAAGAGCATCTCTGTGATTTAAGATTTGTCTGAATGATTATCATCTTCTTGTGGGCTCTTGATATGAATAGATTTTTGGTTTTTTTTGATAGCAGTCTAGACAAATCATCAACGCGGTTTCAAGTAATCAGGCAGCTTTCTTTTTATAAACTAACACAAGACAGAATAATAGGATGACTCCATGCACTGACTGGATGTTGTGTGACCCATCATGTGTGATGACAGACAGAGATCATACCATCAGCTTTCTTTCTTTCTTCTCCTTCTTCATTTAGAATTTTTAACACTGGTCTGAAAATGTTTTGGATAGTTCAATATAAATAAAACGCTCCATACACAAGTGTAATAGTGTATGATGTTTGATGATATTCTGGATATTATTAGGTTTGGTATAATTACATTGAATAATTGAAGTGATATATATGCACACATACCAATCATAGGTCAAAACAGAAAATAAGTATCTGCAGAGAGGTTGGCTGAATTATAAAAGCCAGAAGTGGTACTAAATGAAGAGCCATTTGGGAGCCGAAAGAGCCGTCTCTTATTACTGAGCTGAGCCAAATGATCTGGCTCACTAAAAAAAAAAAAAAAACTGGAATTCCCATCACTATTGCAGAAGCCATTTGTGAGAGAACACGCATGCTTTTCACATGTTTGTGCAATTTGCTCAAGAATAGATTCTATTCTCACAACTGTTTCACTATCTGAGCACAACCCAATCAGCCAGACTCACTGTCAACCATCTAGATGGAGCTTCAACACCAAGCTTCTTCAAATAACAAGTTCATTCATTCAGCAATTATATTCAGAACTGGGATTAATAAGTATTAATGAAGACAGTGTTGACAACTCAATGATACTTCAGGCAGCAATAAATTCTTCATAACAATGCAATAGGTTTTTATCTCTTACCTTAAAAAAGATTAAAGAGGATCTCAGACTTAGAGGAGGACTGTTGTGAAATAGACAGAGAATAAACCACAAGGAAAGAATGGTGTCTTTAAGTCAAACAAGCACAACTGAATTACTCGCTAAAGCAAATAGTTGAATATTTAATGTATATCACCAAACACAAATATTATTTAGAAGGCGGTAAACCTCTTTTTGGTTTAACCCTTAAAAGACAGGAAATAAAAGATCAATACCATCAATTAGGTGCCAAAATAAAGGGCTGGTTTCATCTACCAGCTCTAGATGGTTACTAAGCTTTTGATTTGAGTTAAATCATCTCCTTAAATCATCTCCAATAGCTGAGCTACATTTGAACTTTAAAATTGCAGGACAATAAAACACTGCATGTGAGCCAGATGAGGCTGTAAAACATTTTCAGAGTCAGTTTACAAATTTGAGGAAACAAAACAGACTATTTCAGTTTTTTTTATCAGCATGCTTGTTATAAGAAGTCTGTTTCACTGTGTTTTTGTGCACTGTTGTTAAAAAAACAAAACATGCAAAGTCCAAAATCAAGTGCTCTTAATAAAATAATTGAGTGTCATCTGGTTCATGATGATGTGCAGTATGCTGTGTTTGTGGAGCAGTGTTGTGGTTCTCTGAAGTGGGTTTTGAATTTTTTCACTTTTCATCCCTCCCTGTATGAACAAAATTACCTCTGATTCACTCACTTCAATTTTAGGAGGTTGATCACTGTAATGATGGAGTCAGAGTAATACTGTGCAGCAGTTCCAATTGCAAGGGGCATGAAGGCTGCTCATACAGTACACTGCATAATGACATTTTGGAAAAAACAAACAAAAAAAACAACTGCAATTATGCAAAATAAATGAGCAATATTCCATTTCAGATACTCAGTTTTACAGTTTATTGCCTATAGGCTGAGCCAAAGCAAGCTAAACTAAGTTATTTTTTTAGCCGTGAAGCTAGCAAATCTAACATTTTATATGCTTTATTTATGAGTTTTGGACTCCAGCTACAGCTCCACAATGAATTCACTAATAAACAGCACATAGTAAAACACAGAACACAGTACCAGTAGCACACATCTTGAAACCACCAATCCTAAAAAAAGATGAAACATAAACCAGCAGCATAAAGAACATAAAACAGGTTTGTTTTTTTCCAGTATTGGTTAGGTAGTCACTGTCTCACAATAACCTCATTCCTCTAGTAGGAACAACACTCACACAGAACCTGCTGCAAAACTGTGATTCTGACAATTTGGGACCTGCCTATAAAAATAGCTGCACATCACTTTTGTGAAAGAGGCCTCTGATTTCTAACATTAACACTGATGTGTCACAGAGGCTATCAATTGTCTCACCATGGTCCCATTTTATTATACTTATTAGGTATAGTTAACTGACAATGAGATGATAATGATAAAAAACACTTTAAAATCCACATGTATTTGATTCCATTGGAAGCATTTATTGGCTAGATCTGTTTTATTCAATAAACAGCAGTGAGTATAGAACACTGTCAAGCACTGAGGGTTGGAACTGCATGTTTTATCATGGATGAATGATTTTTTAAAAATGTTTTCTGTCATGCACAACATGACAAAGCTGCATGGACTTGCAAGACTCTGCAAATTAATATAAACCAGATCCAGAAAGCTGCGTATACATTTTCAAAGGTTTTCAAAATAAATTGGACTGGAGAAGTCAGAATAAATACTAATTAAACAGTCCATTTGGACTTCTTTAAACACATCAAAATTAAAACATTCTGATTTTTGATCATTCTTATGGCTTATGTGTGTACATAAACAGGTCATGGAGTAGGACCGCTAATGAGTTTGGTCAGCTTGCTTTATTGCGTGTTTACATTCCACCATCTGGCAACGTCACGCTTGCGTCAGAGGCTGCAGCCACGTGTGGTCATCGTATTTAATGCACATCTCCAGACTCCCCTGTCCTCATCCTTGGGGATGGCTGCAGGCTGAACAAAACACTCCAGACTTATCAGCAGTATATTACATGTGTCACTAGGGGTGATAAAACAATTGACTACTGTTATGGTAATGTTAAGAATGCAAACAAAGCCCACAAAAAAATACCCGTCAGTACTGTGGCTCACCATCTCATCCCTGCCTACTGCACAAAGTTACAGAGAGAGAAAATGGAGAAAGTATGGGACAATGATGTGCTAACTCAGGGGAGCAGTTTAGAGGAGGCTACTGATGTTGTCACTCAGTACATTTGCGAGGAGATTATAGTCCCCACAAAATCTGTCAAGGTATTTCCTAACAATAAGCTCTGGAACACACAACACTTGACTCATTAATGCCTGAGCTGCCTTGGGTGCTTGATCTTATTTATAACTATTAATCGATGGACATTTTTAAGCACACTGAACCCTATTGGCGGACATCTTAAACTTTTTTAAACTGTTTCAAACCACACCTGTATGTTGTCCACTTTGTGTTTTGTCATTTGTCTGGTTATGTGACACTTTTACACAGATGAAGTTCCTAACGGATAAATAGTTATTTTGAATTGTGAATTTGAATTTACAAAGCCCACACAATCCTATTACCTCTTGAATATTTTTGAATCTGCAATTTTCACTTCTGTTTAATATGCCTGTACTGTACGTCCATAGTTTTGGGTTTGATAAGATATTCCCAAATATTTCCTTCAAACTTCAATAAAAACTTAGTTTTAATGGCACAATTTTTCCTTTTTCTTTTTTATAATTATTTAAGGTTACTTTAAGCACCTACTGTTTATTGAAAAATATGATAGTGCAGCGGACTGAATCTAGTTGTTTGTGTGTGTGTGTGTGTGTGTATGTAGAGAATATGTAGGCCACAGTGATCCAATGTGGATCCACTGACGGCTAGCTACCTCTGCCTGTGGACTTAATTGGTGTTTGTGTCTGGCAGCTAACAGACCTGTACTCCACTGCTCCCTGGGTAGCCTTCTGTACTGCTGACAGAACGTGCACACACACACATATACTGTGCAGTATACAGTTAACATACTGTGTACAGCAGCCTTTCATATGCAAACGAACAGATGAACACTCAGAAGAAAGAGTTAGCTCTCTTTGTCATGCAGGCTTCCATACACTACACATAAAATTACCCGCACACACACACACACACACACACACACACACACACACACACACACACAAACAAACAAATGCATATATGTACACACCCTCTTTTTCTGCCTCCTGCACTAATGTTGACATGCCCACACACACACACACACACACACACACACACGCACACACACACACGCACACACACAAACAGGCTGCTGAATAATTGAGCAAATGCTGAGGGAGACCTACTCGGCCGTTAAATGGTCTGGGCTCTAAATAAACACTGTGATTGTGCTGGGATGGGGGTCAGGGGTCAGGCCCTGCCTAGGGAAATGACATCACACATCAGGATGTGACCTTCGCTTCTGGAAACACCCGTGGCGTCCTGAAGGCTGGGGTCAACAAAGTACAGCTTGGTCTGTCTCACCTTGGAACTCAGAAAGCCTAGTGTATTTATCCATGCACATGTGATGACACCTCAATACACACACACACACACATACACACAGATACACAAAGTTTGTCCATTCAGTGTAATCATTCATTTAATATTAGCATTCATTCTCAAATTTTATTCCTCATTCCCAATTTTCCATCCAGGTATCTCATCAATAAACAACAAGGTCTTGCTCAAGGACACACTGGTAGGTGCTGAGAAGGAGATCAAAAAGACAAAAACTTTTTGAGAAGGTCCAAGTACAATCTCTTGGGATCTCTCCAAGCTCCACACCAGTCAAATAACACCTGGGGCCTGGTGCATAAATGATACGTGTGCACAAAGACCTTGTATTCCCCATTTCCCACACATAAACTGGTATTTATAAACACAATGTGTGGTGAGAATGTGCACACCTCACGCATACTTTACACCAGGCATACACGTTTATCCTAAGCGATCTGAGGGTGATGTGATGAGGTGGAGATGAAATATAAGGTGAGAGATGGAATCCTTTAGTAAAACATTGTTTGTTTAGGTTGATAACCAGCTACACTGATTGTGTAATTTTTTTCGGGGGGGGGGGGGGTTGGCATTTACACAGGTACTTGTAAAATGCCAATCAAAGGCACATTTATGAAGTTAACATTGATGAATTACTTTGTGTTTAAATTAATCATTCTTTTAATTTACAAAGGAGTCAACATTTTATTTTGCTCTTAATATTCTTTTTATTTTACCCTTAGTTGTGTCACATCTTTTAAAGTCGGTTTAGATATGAGCGCTACAAACTGATCATTGATTACATTTCTGAGATATCACTGCTGACCAGTGGCGGCTGGTGACTCAAAAAATTTGGGAGGACATGAGGAAAACCAACATGGAATCTTACAACAAACCACATCAAACGATATCATTGTCCCCCATCTGATGAAATCAGAGGGGTGGGGGGCAATTTTATATGCCAATAAAACAATTTGCTTTAAAAAACAAAAACCCCTGAGTGGTGAAAAGGCTGCTTCTTTAAATACATTTAGCATATACATATTGTTTCTAAACAAAGAAGTGCTCATTTTAGCCATGGAGTGGTTCAGAATGTGTCATTTTACCAACAAAGTGAAATTCAAATTCTTAGCATTGTTCAATTGTTCTAATATGATTTACACGTGTTTCCTGTGTATTTTCTTAGTATACAGAAATTTATAAAGTAGCACAAAGCGTATAATCTGATGCAGGTACAGATCAGTGCTGAATACTAGAAAGACTGAACACTAAAAACATTCACAGATCTAAAAATGTAGGTTCACATCAGAAAGTATTAATGTATGTATCAAATACATGACTCACACACTCTCATCTATATGTACCACATACAAATTGTAGTCTACAAAGCTGACATGTTAACAGTAGGGGTGCAAGATCACAAAACTCACGGTTGACTGGCATAGTGGCAGGGTCCTTTATTTACCTCAGCTGTAGAGGGTACCAGGCCTTTATTGGAAGCATTGGAAGGGCTCCGCACGTACTCACAGAACTGGAGTTACATCCAGGTAAGTACTACCTAAGTGGCATGCGCATTTATATGACAGGCGACAGGAATTCATCCACCCTTGTTTTTTCCCTTGCCTGTATTTGGGGCTGGCCCTTATTTGTTCATGTTGACCACGCCCCCAGCCATTATCAGAGACCCCGCTTTTGATTTAATACCGTCCACTATTAGAGAAAATACAGTATAGATGCTTAGCAACACCATTCCAGCCTATGCCCCCAAGTCATGCTTGGTGCATAAGTCAGCACCAATGTTGCCTGTCAGGAACATGTTATTAAGATGAGAACATTTCTCATCCAGGAATAGAATATATCAGCTGAGATAATTAATTTCATGTATCTCCTTTGCCAGGTTGTGGCATGTTTTATTTCCCAAATGTTGTGAAAATCATGCTTTCATGATTGCCTGTATGACTTTCTTGGTAAATGCTGATCATGGAAAGTAGTGTACTGTTTTCCCCACCCATGTAAACCTCTGGGGATGCTCTGAGATAGCCAGCGGGCTTGATTGAGAGCCTTTATGCACTTATAATGTATTCTCCAACAATGAAGCATCTATTTTTATAAATGGGCCTACTGGGACAGTGCCTAAAGTAAGGCCACTAATTGCAGTAATAACCAGTGCTGTTCTGATGGCACCCAGCCTAACAATTTCTAGGTAATGGGACTCAAACTGCCAACTTGCAGCTGTCTTCTTCTGATACACTAATTTTCTTCACACCTGCCTCTATTTTGTTCTTGTTGTACAGTCTGTTTCAGTCAGTTTTTTCCTATATATTTTCCAGAAGTACCTTTGACAAGTTTGTGCCCCAGAGAAGGGGCTAGTTGTGTACTAGATGTGTGCAGCTGGTTGGAACTGGTTGTGTGCAGCTGTGGGTTGTACTGTATGTGAGGTATACACAGCAGTAACAGCAGCAGTAGAGTGAGAGCAACACATATTTGTGTTTCCTCTTCTCTGATGGATTAATCCATGTTGACCGTCAGTGATGGGATGTCGAGAAAGAAGTTCTTGCTCTTGCTCACAATAATTTGTATTCATCACATGCACACCGCGGAATGTGCAGTGAAATGTAATGAATGTGCAAAACCACAAACAAAATGTGAAATATAAAAAGACAGCACACAAAAGAGAAAACATAAACAAAGGGTTAATGTAGTGTAATGTTGTAGTGTAATGTATAATGGAGGGTGGGGGGGGGGGGGGGGGGGCTTCCTCAAGACTTCCTAAGTCTTGAGGAAATTATACCAAAACCTGTCATACTTTGATCAGAAAAAAAAGACAGCTGCACTCAAAATACATCAGTATTCAAGATACACTGGCAATAGCTGTATATGTGTCAGAATGTTTTGGGTGTATTTTGACCCACTGTTGGCTTCACTTCACACACAAGTCAAGATAGCTCAACAACCATATTGCAATGAATTTTGGCATGGATATTGATGGTGCCAAGAGGATGATTCCCTTGACCTTCACTTCTAATACCACTTTTTTGTCCTGGAACAACACTTTTGTTCATAACACAGTCAAAATTTCTACTTGTTCACAAGAAATATCATAATCAAATTGGCACATTCTCCAAGGAGCAGAACACTCTTTGTATGTTGTTCATTGTGTCATCGACATTGCAGCTTCTTGGCAGGACTTCAGACTTTACTCTTGCTCCTTAGTACTTAAAGGATCATCTACGGTAAATCAATGATGGTAGTTCCTAGCATGTACATTGCCTTAAGACTGTCGCTTGTCAGAAATTGTGAGAACATTTTCTCAAATTTCAAGTTGGACTTTGATGACTTGATCAATGACTTCTCTTCAAAGAAGGGCCTGTGGTGTTCATAGAACATTTTTCACTGTCGTTTTGTGCTGTTTTGCTGTGTGGTTGTAACTGTGTCTCTGTACTTCATTTAATGCTCTATTATGTGTTCTTTCATAGTTAGAAGGGTGATGCTTTATTTTTAAAGTGTGTGGTTTACATGATATGCACAGAGAAAAACAGGACTAAACTGTGGCTACTGTCATATACCAAAAACATAAATGAAAAACATATAATACTTTGTATGTGTAGGTTATTTGATCTGGTGTTACTGAGGGCCCCTGTCCAGTGCACTGGTAGACAGTTTGTGTAGGGGCCCACTACGAGTCATCCATCAATCTCTTCTTTAGTCTTTCATACCAACTTAATGCTTAAATACAAGCACAGTGAGGTTCAAACAATCTGTATTTTCCAACTATAAAGTCTGCAATCAGAGTATTGTATTAAAATCACAAACTGTAAATGAGACTGCAGAACATTTAATAGTATGCAGGAATGTGTGAGCTCAGCATTCTGAGCATTTCATTAAATCAAATGAACTTACTGAGGTGTTACTGTACAACAGTTCTTCCCACTGATGGCAGCTACAACAGAACAACAAAATATGGAAAACACAATTGCAATTTGTTTCAGCCTGATGACATGTGATTTGTGTGGGTTCTGGTGTGTTTTCTCCCCCTCTCTCTGTGTATCTCCTATCTGCATCCACATGTGTGCACGTCTGGTGTAAAGTCCATGTACAAACTTGTTTTTTTAAACAGTTCAAACACTTAGAATTTCTCTGTTTCTTCAGTATGAACTCTTCAACAAGTAGCTACAAGCTGGATATACACAGAACACACAGGACACACAGCAACAAGAACCATGCAACAGAGACAATGCACACCCTGGTGTACAAGCTCCTTGCCACCTGCAAGTGTGTGTGTGCATTTTGACCAACAACGCAATGATGACCTGAATATTGAGGAGAACAAATTAGCTTTCTTTCAGCTTTTGGAGGATCTGATGACATGTCTGGTCAAGTGCAGATACTGAAGGGGAGAAATTTCTGTATTTCATAGACGGAACGTGACTCCATGTCTACAGCAGCAATTATGCGCCTGATTCAGTCTCTTTCCTTTGGGGTCCAGCCGCACTCAGCAGGCAAGAAGACAGTCTGTGGTCACTGAAGCGAGCCACTGTGTTCTCTCGCTTTCTCTGAGACCCAGCGCCAAGGTGCTGGAGGTGATTCGGTCTTAATGATGGTTCTGGTGTCGGATTGTCCCAGAGCAGCAGGGGTTGACAGGCTAGGGGCCACACACCAAGGGCCCGGGAAAGTAAAGAGAGATGGCAGCTGAGGGCTGCTGGGCCTGTCAGAGTATGGTGACCTGTGTGTCATGTTTTGACTGGAGGAGCAGATCACAGTTTCTCTGACTGCTTCATTTACATCACCTTCAAGGCAGACAAACAGTGAATAGAGAACTGGCTTTTTCCCCATTGTCAACAGAAACTGAGAGTATTTAGTTTTTCTGTAAAGATTTAGGATTAAGGAGGATTCAGATTATGACAGCTTGCTTTTTGACAACAACACTATAAATGCTGTACTTAAGTTCTGTTTCTTGATAGTTGCTGTTGATTCTTATGGAAGTAAAGGGAACGTCACCTGACCCTTTGAGAAGGGCTGTCCTAAACTGAAGAAATTCTTGTTGATTAATAGTAATAAAAGTACAGCAGTAATATTTACCATGGTCGCTATCTTAGCATAGCATGGTACCATGCTTAAATCAGCAAAAACACACAATACAGCTGAGGCGGATTTGAATGTTTTTCATGTATTTGGTCATAAATCAGTATTTGGTGCCAGATGAAAAGGGCATCAGGGCATCACCAAAGTCACTCAGTAGGTGCCATGGGGAACATGAGTGTCTGTACCAAATTTCATGGCATTCCATTTAATAATCAGTCACAATTTTACTCAAAATCAAAAGAATCAACCTGATGATGGCGCCCAAAATGGAACAAAATAATAGTCCATGGCATGTATGCTACTTCATGGTAACAATCCCAAAAGATGTGATCAGCTGTGTGACAAATAGTATCTTTTTGTTAGACCCCTGCCTGGTAAACTTCCTTTCACACTCCATACCTGGAGATTGTACCACATTTTCGTTATATATTTGTAGACTTCAAGCCCCAGTTGATATGACTCTTGTGACATCACTATGACATCATCATGGTTTATTTGATCAGACTTGACAAAGCTCCTCCAGAGCCATGGGTGTCATGGAGAGTACTACAAGGTCTTTCTCACAGGTTTAATAGCACTCCTTTTGACCAGTAAACTGACCTTTATGCGTAAGAAATAAAAAATTGAACGACCAAATATGTGGTTTGATCATGTGACTCCAGAATGACACATAGGAGTGTTTTCTAATCTGGCGCCCCTATCAGCAGTAATCAGGAGGACAACATCATTTGTCTGTGCTTTCCAAAACTGTTACACATCACTGGTAAAAAATAATAATGCTTTATGATGTGACAACGTTGCGTTGTTAAGGTCTGGTTAGGTTTAGGGAAAGATCATGTTTTGGGTTAAAATGATCACTTAGGTTAGAGCAACAGTTAAAGTTACTACTTCCTTAAAGTTAGGCCACCTTCATCATCACGGCTAAAATAATATCCACAGGGTTAAGGTTAGGGGACCATCGTAGTAACGCTTTTTAAAAAACTGTCTCGACTCACCATTGGAAACATTTTAGGTCAACTGAGAATATGATCTATTGTGTTGTTTTTCTTGGGAGGACAAACAATTTAAAACAATTTCGGTAGTAGTGACTACTAGTCACTCTGCAGATGAATGACATCATGCAGATAGCTGTTAGACTGCTGCTTCAAAACACCTGACAACATGTTCTTGGGGAAACCAGGAAAATTCACTGAAGTAGAAATGCATAAAAAGCTAGATCTTAACTTCTTTAAATGAATCTCTGTCAGTAATTGTCACATTTAAGAAAAGGAAAATCTTGCTTACAAACAGAATAATTTGTGGCTGTGGTAGCACTTTTTTTAAAGAAAAGTGTGAATGCACCTTTACCTTCATCAGTCTGATTTATTTTTGTGCGTGCGTGTGAATGTGTGTGTTGTATTGCTTCAGCTGGATTAAACTGTTGCATCTGCAAAATGTTTTTAGCAACTGGAACAAACAGCTTTGTTTTTCACTCCATAACAGCATTTTAGGTCGCTCAGTGAGTTTTTAAAAGCGTTTCATCAGCCTGAAGGTATTTGTGCTCTGTAGTTAAGAGGTTGTGATAAATGACAACAACATGCAGGTAAAGGGATGCTGATGCACCTTGTTCTTTCCTTATATTCATGTTTTGTTTGATGCTCTGACTCACACTCTCTAATGATCTCTTTGTTTCATTCTGTCTCTCTCTGTTCTCTTGTTTTCCATGTACCCTGATCCTGCTGGACATCTTCTCACATCCAGGTAAGCACCTCCATGTTGTTTATTACATTTACACTATCCTCTGCCCTGTGGAATAAGAGTCCATGCAACTCAGTGGGAAAGTAGTTTTGTGTTTGTGCTTGTAGCTTTTCTGTGTGTGTGTGTGTGTGTGTGTGTGTGTGTGTGTGTGTGTATGTGAGTGTGCCAGCACATGAGTAAAATATCCACCTTCATGTCATCTAGTATTGGCGACTTTTCCATGCATGTACAAAAGCAGTGGATTCATCTTCGGTACTAGAGTAAATATTGTTGTTGTACATTGTCAGAATAATGAGGCTAAACCTTCTATAGTGAATAATGGAAACAATTCCACATCTAATATCCATGATGAGAGGAGACAACTTGTGAAGTTGTGTGAAGTTATCTGCAGCATCTTTGAGTTTTTAAAAGGTTTCTGTGAAGAGTATTTCCTGTAGTATTTTCCATGCTGTTTTTCTGTAGTGCTCCTGCTAAGTGTGGCAACAAATGTTGGACTGATGGAGGTGTATTCCAGAATCCATGTACACTTCAGGTTTATTTTCTTCTGTTTTATTCTTGTCACAAACAGTATTTGTGTGTTGGGCTCTGAGCGCTGCCAGTGACCTACACTCAAAGCTGCGTGTGAACACATCATGTGTAGACACTGACAGAGGACAGAAGCTGTTGTTGCTGTCCTGCTATTGTGCTGCTTTCACTACATAGGCTGTGTGGACATTGTGTCGAAACACTGTCAAGGCATGAATGAACATGAGTCATCAAAAGATCAACAACTGTGTTAAAAAATATCTTTGATAAAAAGTTGGAGGTACAAGCCATAACATGGACATAGAACAACTTCCAGGGTCTATTTCAGGTAGAAACATCCAATAACTTCACTTAAAATTCTGCTGCGTGAGCAGCCAACAGTGAGTGAAGCTACAGTCGAAATGCCAAAACACAGTTCAGCAGTTTAAAGTTCAGTTCACAATATACACAGTAATGATATACTTTGCACTGCATTGCCAGTGAGCTCACCTATGAACTTCACTGAACTCCTTTTTTTCTTTGGTAACTGGTCGTGGTATGTGGGTGACAATGCACTCTGGGTGCAACATCATGCATATATTATAGTGAATATATAGAAAATAACGCTCTCAGAGGAGGAAATGTCATCAGCTTTGCTTTGTGGTGTTTTCATTTTCCTAAATAAGTAAATGGTCACTGTAATATCCAACACTGAAGAAAGTAGACAAGGAAGTAAATTATAACAGCAAGGATGAAAGGTGAGATATTATTTGTTATATGTCACTACAATAATCTGATTAGTTGACAGTTATCTAATAAGGCTTTTATCATATTTGTGGGTGAATGTATTTTTCAGGGTTAGGGTTAGAGTTATCATTGCAGCCTTGCTTGTGTTCATACCAATAAATTAGCTGATATAATTGTTTTCTTGAGGGTGCAAAGTTGCTGTTGATATTCAGGAGTTTGAGTTCCCCTTGTTTGTGTATATGAAATTATATATATTTTTTCATTTACCACACAATTTACATGACTGCTCAGTGTTTCCGATGTAGCCGAATGTGTTGTCAGTCAGTGGTTTCCACTCATTTCACTACAGTATAAAAATCAAGACCTGAAACCTGACTAACTCAAGTAATCCATCACAATGAACACCAGCTCCACTTTTAGTTTTGTTCAAGTTAGTGCTGTGTAATAATGCAGTGCAGACTTTGACAAGAACATTGACAAGAATAAAAGCTGACGTGATGTTGAATGTGATGGATTACCTCACTGAAGCAAGTTACAAGGCCTTAAAAGCTGATTTTCATACCATCATGAAACAAATGCAAAGCCATGGCTTCAAATGAATATGAAATCAATATTGTGCCAAGAGAGCTATGAGTAACATATCTACTACTATAAAAACACCAACTAACCCACTGCTTATAAATAAAAAACTTTGAAATGTAAAAGGTTTTAAAATGGTACAATTCCTAAAAAATAACCACGAAATTGGTCACCACCTGAAAAAAACATAAAGTTTTCTAAAATGAGAGAAAGTCAAAATGATTTTGTAGGTTTAAGAAACAAGGTGAAGAAATGTACACGTGTAGTAAGCTCTGGAAGTTAGTTAAGTGTAGCAATTTAATGAACAAATATAAAAATGTATGATAAAAAAATTAAGTTTCGGCATTAAGGATATTACAACTCTTGCTCACTGTGACCTTTGCTTCCAAGATAAATGATGTATTGTGGAAAGGTAGGAATAATGAGCTGAATCCTCAGCCTAAACCTTTTCACTCTGTAAAAATAGAATATTTTTATGTTGTGTTGTAGTACTTTCTACTCCTCTGTTTTGTGGGGAGTAATTACCATACTATAATTGTCCCTTATACTTTGTGTAAATATGCAGTTACTGAAATATAATTAAATTTCCAAAAAAATAAGTCACCAGCAGCAACATATTTAGCAGTACAATATGCTGAAACACCGTGTCTTTTATTATGGCTATGAATCATACACTTTTTCTACTCTTAAAAGTTAAAGTTATGTTTTTGCTCAGGGATTCTTCTTTGGAAATCTTAATGTTAAAGCTTGCCATGATTTCTTGGACAATAGTGTACTTGCAACATTGTGGCCACAGTTTACCCTCTTTTGTTTCAATGACATGGAAGAACTTCTTTGCCTCTTTGCCCTGTTTGAAGGCTTGTGTAAATCTCAGAGTAAGAGGAGCTTTCTGCTGAAACAGCTTGAAGCAGGGCTAACATTTTCATTGGAGTGTGGTAGGTCAGGGGCCATTACTGGTGGCAAAGACAGGAAAGTCAGCAGCAAAAGGTGAGGAAAAGACATTTCCTGAATCCAGGGTACGCTTTGGTGAGTCAGGGGAGGTAAGGCGAGTGAGAGAGCGAGGCGTTAGGGAAAGAGGGATGGAGCTGGAGCTGCAGCAGGGGTGACAGCATTTGCGTGTGGTGTGATTAATGGCCGTTCTGATTGGCTGCGACAGGGCCAGGTGACGCTGGTAGGGTAGGGTAGCGGGGGTTAGGACGCACTCTCTGAGGACACCTTTTAAACAGCTGGCCAACGGCATCATGGGAGTTACTTGTGTGTGTGTGTCACTGTGAGTGAGTAATTATGCTGAGTTGCATCGAGTGCTGTTATGTCTTTTTCTCTGTCCTGTGACATTATTTTCTCTTTCCTGCTGTCACTGGCCTCCTTTCCAGCCCAGGCCACTGACACACTCCGTCTTTGCTGCAATAGCCTTTCTTGGCCAAGTGTCAGGATAAACTACAGCCAATAACTGAGGGCTTAAACATGAACTGAAACTGTCTATATTGTTGTGCTAAGTCTAACTGAAATTAAATTCACATGTTCTATATGCTCTATTAATACCCAAAGGGGAGAAATTCATTTCTTATATATTTTTTTGTTTCATGATGATCAACCGGTCAGAAAGCTATTGGTTTTCTCTACATAGACATTCTTTTTATGTAGCCAAATGTTTCATTTTTCCATGAAGCTGTAATGTCAATGTTCTATTACTGGCTGATGGTAATGCTGACTAACAGCCAGACAGCAGTGAAGGCACAACATAATCATGTCTTCTCTGTTAGCATGGACTCATGCCTTTTGTTGCAGCTTGGCTTGCTGAATGACCAACCAACCAAACATCCACCTGGTAATAGGGGCACTGCTAGCATCATTTTGTAGTTGGGTAGTAGGGAGCTAGTTATCTAGTCAGCTGTATCATTTGAAAGAGTTTATAAACTTACTTACCTGAGGAGGTCAGTCAGTTTAGATGCCACATGGTGTGGTCCTTATGCTTAAGCTCTTTTCAGTCATGGAATATGTAACATTGCTGCTTCATCTATCTGTTGAACTGGTGGCTTTTTGTCATTCAGACATAATTGGTTTTAATGTGAGTGTTCCTTAAGGCTTCATTCAGACATGACAGGACGTTTATGGAAAGAGCCACTTGCACGCATGGTATTCGGGAGCATCATTGAATGGCAGGACAATATGTTGTGACTCTCCTTTAATTCCTGTTTTCTCACATGCTGTATTATCCATCAGTTAGCATGAATGCAGTAAGCATTAATGAAAACTGGATATAGGGAGAGCGTGCTGCTCAGATTATTGTCATGTACTGAGGGTTTTTTTAACCTCTTTTGCCCCGGCCGCATCACAAGGGAAAATAGTTTTTACAGAGTGATCTGATACAAGAAGAATCTGCTCAGCAACTTCAAATTGGTTCTTTCACAGTGTTTATTAAACTGATTTTCTTTTCTTTGTGTATTACAGGGATTTTAGAAGGCAGAACATTTAATCTCTCTGCATGGTTGACCTTGTGCTGGTGCAGCCTTTATGTTAATCTGACAGCATTCACTTCAGACGTGTGTTTTGTTACGAAAATGTTACAGGTCTGACCTTGTACCATTGCTATAGTGACTTTCATGTGAAAATAACATGTTGAACTGCCATCAGATTAACATAATGTGGTGCATGTCTGAAAGAGGCTTTAAATAACAAAACACTGTCTATCCTTGGCTTATAAGATACAGTTACCAGCCCGAGTATGTTTACATTTTGTCTCTATAACCCTGACAGCTCAGCTGTCAATCAAACAGGTACATTGGCATGCCCACTACGAGGCTACAGGGAACATTTTGGTTCTTCTTTTCAGTAATAATAAAAATAATAAGAATATGTGAAAATAGCTTTTGACTGGGTTTTTGACTGCAGAAAGGGATGATTTTAATGATTTTAGTTGGACTCAAAATACAACCATTTATATGCAAAAAGCATCACCATTTTCCTCTTCACTTTTGTTCTGCTGATCATTTCAACTGAAACTCTTCCTTGTCAATGTCAGCCAGCTGTAAGACAGCTGTCCAATTTCTCTCTCTCTTCCAGCCTTCTATGTCTTATTTCTTGAAATTACAGCTTCTCTCTCCCATTCTCTCATTACTCCCTAACCTGCCTTCTATTTCTGTCCTCACTGCTCCACTATTTTCCCTCATCCTACTTTCTATCGCTCTGTGTTGATTTCCCATTTTCTCTGATTCTGTATTTTCCTCCCCAGACTCTCCTCTGACTTCCTCCTCTCTCTCTGTTCACTCTGCTTCCTTCCCTTCTTTCATTTCATCACCTTTTCCCAGTCCTCTTTCTCCTCTTGCGTTCTTTGCTACAGTGAGACATGTAGATATTATTCTCGCCAAGGCCTCCCATGCATGGCTTCCCTCCATTCAAATGCAAATGACGTGGGCCAATTATGGCCCAGCATGCGGTTATGTCTGTGTTTGCAAGAGCACATTCAAAGGCACATTGTGTCGGGGGAGATTTGAGTTAGCCAGCGTAGCATTCCCTCTGGAACTGCCAGCGGCAGATAAATTAGGACCTCAGGCTCACAAAAGCAAAATAAATCATAATATTGGAGCGCCGCTGACCCATATTTGTTAATGTGGGTGCTCATTGCCACCTATATTACTGCCATTGTGAGAGCGCGTGTAGCAGGAACTGGGACTGCTTCATGGCTGATCGCACCAACAGAAGGCATTCCTGCTTTCATTCACATGGATGACAGTGGAATCAGTCTTGTGGCTTTGTTAGGGCTTCACACATATCAGCAATTACACTGACTTGGTGTATTCGTTCAACCCTTATTTAGAGTACAGTACATGTCTGCAAATAGACATGTCCTGCCGCATTCTAGTACTAACTTGAGAAACAATGTGCACTCATGGTGAGCAGAGGAATAAGACTGAAATTGAAATAACCTGATCATCACTGTGTGACCCTTCTCCCTTCTTTTCCTTGTTAGTGGTGAAACAGCAATCTCTAGTCTAATTGACAAAACCTAACCTAATTGTTGTTTAGAGGGTCAAGGCCTTCTAAAACAGCCCATATGAGCTTTTTCTCATCTGGCACCCTTATCATTAACATTGTTTGTCAGTGGCTTCGAAAACATGTTACAAAAATGATTCTTATGAGCATAATCTGATCTGCCACTTCTGTGTTTGAGGCTTGGTTAAGTGTGGGTACAAAAACAACTCGGTTAAGGCAAGGGAAAAATCATGGTCACACTTTGTACACACAACTTTCCACCCTGAACTCCTCTCATGAGGTTTTGCGCTACTATAACATTGTCACGCTAAATCTGCCTTTCTATCTCAGTCCAGAGTCCTGCATGGGTCTGATGTTCAAGACCTGCCCCACCCTGCCTCGCCCCCACAATGTACAATACCATACCTGCCCTGCCACCCACACATATGGTCAATCAGTTCCACAACCCAACCCTACCCGTCGACACAAGATCCGACCCAAAACCGCATATCCTATAATAACCATGTGCATTGGAAACATCTCATAGTGATCACGTTACAGTGATCAACTGTGTATTTGGCTCAAACAGTGTGGTATGGAATCATTTCAAGCGCTGTTTTAATTCGGTTTGGCAGCAGAACTCTTAAAGTGATCACTTCAGGCCATTTTATAGGTGAAATTAAGATAAGATATTTTAAAACAAAGGTAATTCTGGAAATCCAATTTAAATGAATATGTTTTGCTCATTCTCATAATACTGAGCAGCACATCTCCAGAGTTAATGTGCCTGTTAGTAACACACCTGATTGAACCGACTCTCATATACCAGATGGCCAGTCCCATGCCAGAGGAAAGTAATTGGCTGGGCATTTGGTTTTTATGGGTGGGCCATTTTTACATTTTTTCTGGCATAATTAATCAATTTATCAAGATCAGCAGATTAATTAATAGAGAAAATAATAGTAGCAGCCCTAAAATTAAGTCTCAGTATAATCTTTTTATATGTATTATTTAAATTCAGCAGTAAGCTTTCAATAATAGCTATACTTGCCAATCACTAGAGTGTAATCAATAGGCATTACAGGAGCTAATGTGAACAAACTGAAAATCTATCGACACTCAAAGCAACAAATAGTTCAGCATCACTTGATAACCACACAGAGAGCAGGCAGACTAAACAGCAGCATTAAACCATACATAGAGATGAGCAGGCACCAAAGTCAGGAGCTATCAAACCAGTGACGCAGCAGAACAAGACCCCATTAGGTTCTCATCCAAAATATGCACAGTAATGTAGTGTAAGTAGTTTAACTTTAAAATCTTAAATGGAAATATCTCCTGATAACGTTCGTCCAATAATTGAGAGTTCAATCTGTGTGTCACCCTGATGCCCTGATGTAAGTTTTATCCTGTGGGACACCTCCAATGACGTCCAGTAAGTTACTTCAACAAGTTATGGAAAGTCATTCTCCTGTAACTTGTTTTAAATGACTGGATGTCTTGTGTACTCCAGTGAAACTTAGTGCAAGCAGGTTGGTTTGGGGCTGAATTAGCAGCCATGTTTAGTGGTTCACTGGGGAGAATAGCATGGGACATAGGACATGCACTTGAAAAAGTCAGTTTCTGCCCTGAAATCATTTGAGCTGGAAACGTGTCCAGTTTTACCTGGTTGGACATAGTAGCACCGAGGTCATCTGGGGCTACTGATCGCTGAGGGGTTGCTCTGGTCCAATCTGGTTAGACAGCTGTGTTGTTGAAGCTGTTAGCTGTTAGCTAATTCAACCAGCCAACTTAATTCAAAACTTGAGTCAAGTGATGCAACGCTGTGAGCATCACAGCCTGTGAGAGGTCAAAAATTACATCAATCACAAGACAGCGGGAAAGGAATCAAATAAGCAGACACAACCCACCCCCAACACTTCAGGTGGCACAGAAGACAGAGCCGACACACAAAGCAGTTTTGGAAAGGACCAGAAAGGGTTGATGTGGTGCAGAGGTCAGAGGATTAAAAGATTAAATTAAATTATTATTGTCTTTTTCTTTTAATTTTCTTTTAATATAGTTATTATCCAGCACCCATAATCCAACCCGCATGTTCATTGTTTTACCCCAAGCCTATCCTGGAAATAAAATTAAGACAAATACCACCTGTGGATTTTTTTTTTGCGGGTCACCCATTGAGTACCCAACCCAATGAAGGACTTTTCATTTGCACAACCACAAAAGTTCATTTTTCTGGTGGAACAAGCTTCATTTTTCAGACACTCCCATCTTCATTGGCCGTTTGAAAAATCTGCAGGATGTAGCTCACATTTGGTTTCAAAAAGATATCTTATCTTGTAAGATATGTAGAGGAAATTAAATTAGATTTTTTCTCTCTCATTCTATGATTATTTAGAAATAATTCACCCTGATATAATGGAGGTGAATGGAGTTTTGTATGGTGACATGATTCGCATGTAGATGTTAATGTGATCAACTGGCAGCCTTTTCAATGTGTACTTGGCTTCAGTGTGAGCTGGGATAGGCTCCAGCCTAATAATGTTATTGTAGCTGTAAATTGGTATGGCAGCTAAATGTGAAAATACTCTCAAAACTTAAGTGTTACACATAACTTTTTTTGTTTGTTGTTTTTTTTTTTGGAGGGAGATTGGACATTGGGCTTACCCTGTATGCAAAGAGAAAAGCGCTGTGTCACCATCAGCCCTCTATGTTCCAGGAAGATGATTTATGGGTAGTTAGGGCTTCCCCTCTGTCCCGCCACATGATGGATGGCTGGGATGTCACACCATGTCCGGACCTTTTCCCTCTCACTGCCGAGGGCCATGTCGCTGCCTGCTATTTTTCACCATCAACTTACTCTGACTGGGCCTAAGAACTTGCATCACCATATGTGAAGCACTTTAGGGGCCAGCCTAAAACCATTAACCCTCATGCCTACTCCATGTTAACTTTTAGCCCGCCTGCTCAAGCATCACATTAGCTGAGTTAATAGCCAATGAATCCTAATCACCTGGGGGTAGTTTCCACAGCTACTTGCTCAAAATCCAGATTTCATCTCAACTACCTTTACAGTTCATAGGCTGTAAACCAACCCAATAATGACCGAAAAACCCTTAATCAAGACAACCCCAGTGAATGCTGCAAGGCCCCCAGACCCCACATACACCTCCCAGAATATGCTACCACTTATGAGCAGCTACATTATCTTGCCAATCCAAATGCAGTTCCAGCTTGTTCACAGCTTGCTTCCATGGCTGCAAGCAGGTTTCAATATACATTTATTTAAAATAACTACATGGAGGATTCTGGGTGTGGTTGGCTACCTTTCCACTTTCCTTCAGGTCACAGCTCACTGATTTGAACTTTGCCCTCTGCAACACTTGCCTGTCACTGTCCACCTATAATCCTGTCTTGTGAGAATAATTTGCCACTCCTCATAAAATTGAATTTGCAGCAGTTGGCCCATCTATCTTACCACATTCAGTGTTTTCTACCAAGGCCAAAAGAGAGCCATTTGATTGCCTGCTGGGGGCTGCCAGGAAGCTCGGCAGCCAGACACAGTAATGTAGTCCTAAAAAGATACTAGACCTGAACATAAATAAAAGGTTAGACAATAGATCAACAATAGCTAGACAATACATTTCACTTCAAAATCACAAGATACTGTTGCTTGGCTGCTACTTACTGAATGTATTTTCATCTAGTGTTGGGGATGATTTATAATCCTGGTTAAGGTCTTATTTGGTATGCGCATTATATGCATCTCTGTACCCCAGTATTGAGGGTGCTACCATGGAAACAGGCCACAAAAATAAGAGTAAACACAATAAGGTGTACACATGACTCAGTGCCTGAGTAATATCAGCAGATTGCAGCTAATTTATCATATTCAGTTTTTTTTTTTTTTTATAAACAGTGTAGGAGGTTTTCTACAATGTCAGGAGGATGACATGTTTATGAGCACCAAATCCAGAACAGAATACTTGAATAAATCAAATGTTTGCACAGTTCTTGTGTGCATCTATAGGAAATCTGCAATGACATTAATACGACTAGAGCAATATTAGTTTTACGACTAATGACTTATTTGACCTTGAAATGTCAAATAATTAAACACCAAAGAACACAACTCCTTTATCCAAAAAAATCTTCCCAAATACATTTGAGACCTGTTTCTGCTGGTTTCTAAAGGAATACTTGCATGATTTAATGGGTCTGCATCACAGGACATCACTGACTTCACTCAGTTTAGGTCCCCAGGTAAAGAAAAGTTAAATGAATTTCAGGACTTTTAGTCAGTGCCTCTAGCTTTTTCTGCAGTGATGATGGAAATAGCAGAACCTGATCCAAAATCCCCAAACCCCATGTCATGCATTTCCCAGATATACCTAACCCTTTTTTAACTTTCATTTGTCCAGGGAGAGTCCATTTAGCTCCCTTTTAGCAGCAACACCTCTACCTTTATACTAGTTGTTGAGGCAGAGGAGAGTTTCAAACCATTCTGTATTTCACCTCTTTCTTACCTTGTTGTGGATGCTCATCTAACATGATCATCACTACACTGTATCATCGATGACTGTGTCTTCTTCTTCCTCAACTTTCTCAGGATATGAATCTGTATTCACGAAACTTGTTTAAAGGCTAAAAGTTGCTCTTAACTGGCCAATTTATGAGAAATTTTTTAATTGTAATAATGGATGTATTAGTACTGTATTCTTAGAACTCTTAGAGAGTTCTAAGAATACAGTATATCATGGTGGATTTTAGTACTGAACACTCCCAAACCAGTGAAATGTCCAAGTAGCATCATCACATTTCACACATGCCAAAAGCACACAACAATTCAATTCTTGATATTCTTGATAATGTCGCTCTGTGGTCAGGTTCAACTTTTGACTTCTCAAGCTTTACACCAAAGTACAACTTGAGCATTCAGTAGAATCACAAGATGCAGTATAAGCTCACACAATGGCTATTTCATTGTTTTCAATCAGTCTCTCTTAGCTGGTACATTCACAAAGGGCAATGTCATCCATAGCAAGGTCTAACTTTTATCTTAGCATGAAAATGGCAAAGAAAATTGAGACTAAACTCTCCACTGAGTCATAAAGAAACCTTTGAAAGAATATTGTAACCTTTAAATAGGTCAAGAACACAAGATGTAGAACACTCTCTCATTTGACCAATGCACCTGCTCATTTGTTTACACTGGAGCTGACTTCTTCATTGGTAGTAGCAGTGTTTTTCATTTATCACCTGACCTGAAATCCACGACTCTGCAGCAGATGTAAGGAACATGTAACATTTTGGATTACACGTTCACATTCTTTACATAAATATCTGTATGTTATATATTCCTTACAAATCGAAGTTGCTTTCATCGGCTTCATGAATAAGTCTGTGTAAATAGAAACTCCTATCCAGGAACTTTTTGTGCCCTGTATGATAAGTCTTCATGAGACTAAGATAAAATACTCTGGGGATATGGCCCTTGATTCTGTCTCTCCCCCTCTCCTCTTTCACCAAACTGTCACAGAACCTTGTACCCTGCATGTGGAGGCTTGACAGCCCACACTTTGTGCTGGACCGCTGAGATGATGAAAGGTTTAGGTGTTTGCCAGCAGCTGTGGACTTGCTCGAGGACATCCCAGGGTGGTGACTGTGTTGTGGATGCCTTTATTCATGATTCATCTCACCTCTTACTGCAAAGCATTCTTTCTTCCCGTCTTGTTTCCTTTCCTTTACCTTTGTAACTATATTTGACTGCGTGTGATGTTCACCATGGGGGTCATGGAGGAAACAGCTAACTGTTCGCTCCCTTTTCCTTTCACCCCATTAAAGCATCATTGTGATCCTCGTCGATACTGGGCGGAAAGAGATGTCTTCGGCATTACAGTAAACTGCTGGCTGTTGCAATATTCATGGGCTGGAGTGTGGAGTGTAACAGGAAAGCTATAGCTGTAAATAGTAACCCAGGACCAAGGGGAGTCAGGCTTGACTGGATTTCCAATTCACAAGTCCACTGTCTCCTTTTGTCTCCCGAGTTTTTTCCCTCCTTCATCCTTTGTTCATTCTGAACACTACTGGCACATCACCTTCCCTCCTCTGCTCGCCTGCCATGAGCAGCAATTGGTTGATATTAGCTCACTTTCACACTTTGAAGACAAGTTGATTTTCACACCTTGCCTGTTTTAGGAGAAGTCATTGTTATGAACAGCAGCTTGTGTGATTAGACAATTAAAATTTGATCAGATCAGGCTAGGATCTGACATGTAGTGATATGGCAGCCTTTGTCTCACTTTCACTCTCTTTTTTCTTCCTTGACTGGTCACAGACTTTATATTTTATATTTTACAGTTAGTTAGTGAGATAGATGGTTTATGATGGATTAGAACGAAGAGAGGTAAAAGCTGAAGAAGTAGGTGGATTTGCTGAGTAGAGGGTGAGAAATGGCTCTTTGTGGCATGACTTCAGTCTTCTGCACAGTTTAGCTTACATGCAGACATATGCAGCTGAAACACAGCAAACAACTAGTAAAAACATTCAAACCTTGCTAAATTTAACCTCAATCTCAAAGCCACTATCCTGTTTTGTGTTGTGGTGGGCCATGACTGAGACTGAGCTTTGTAAGGCAAAGATGTTTTTTTTTTTTTTTTTACTTTCAAATGGGAGTCAGTGACACTTGGTGGTTTGACTTACAGTTGGGAGTTCATTTCAATTGCAAATGTCTGCATGTAGGGTTATTCTTCTTCCTGTCCCATGGGTTATTCACATGAGAATACCGAGCAAGGGCACAGTGAGGACAGACAAAGCTGATATCAACATCATTTATTCAGAATTTACATTTCCAATAATCAATACTGTTGCCAAGAAGTATGTTATCTTTTTCTTTATTTCCTCAGAAAGTTTAATTTTGTACATCTTAAAGACAGCAGCAAAGAAAATAAGGATAGAGAATTTAAGACAATCTAAGAGCACAGTCCTACATATGAGAATATTACTGTGAGATTTTTTTATACCATGTAAATAAGAAATCTTTATATGATCTGTCAAAACATGCTCTTTTGTTTTACACATAAATGTGTGTTTAGAGAACAAAAACAGATACACTATGAGGGTGTCCTGAATCAGCTGTGTTCACATTAGGGATTATTTGCAGATATATTATTGCTAGCATCAGCAGATGTTGAATATTATATGTATTTCTCATATAGATATCACAGATACACACAGATGTGTGTTTAAGGAATGAAATGGCAACATGACACAGATGTTTAGGGTGGAAAAAGAAGATGCACCTTTGCTTCCACTTTATTTTACTTTATTGTTTACATGAGGTCTTACCTTATTTTTTTATTTCCGGAAAGAATACATATTCCTTAAATTTTTTTCTGAGCAAACATTATTTAATGGTGTCAGAATGCCAGCCTGTCCTCCCAAGAAAAACGACGGCATAGGTTGAAAATTCAATAAATGACCTATAGTATATACCTTTGAGTTACAGACGCCATCTAGTGGCCGTAGTAATTATGACCCGGAGAACTTGCGCAGTTCAGATGATATCAAGGAGATTGCTGTTCGCTTCCCGTTTCCAACCGTGAGTGTCACGTTCACAACCGCAAGTTGGGGCAGTAACTACAATTGTTGTGGTGTTTGCTGTTGCCATGATGACGAAGGTTGCCTAACTTTAAGGAAGCGGTAACTTTAACCCACACCAAGTTTCAAGTAATCATTTTACCCCAAACCTTGATCTTTCCCTAACACTAACCAAGTGGGTTTTGTGACTAAACCTAACCAGACCTTAACCACAGTGTTGTCACACCATAACATCATTATTTTTGCAACAGTTTTGTAAAGCATTGATAGAGGTGGAATATTAGAAAACGCTTGAATGGGTTGCTCTAGAGTGCTGGTACCATCGACCTATGTGGTCATTCAATTATGATGATGTGTTGCAGAATGCTACTCCCCATAATGGATCATTCTACATTTTACCAGCCTTCAATGTTAACTTCCAGTTTTCAGGTTTTATAATTTAGTCGTCTCAACTATTTAGTAGTTTAAAAGTTGGCTAAATGAAGTACAGTCATGCTCTCCTCAAGGTCACTGCAATATTAAATATCGCCTTTATCTGATGTTAATTACATGGGCCCCTGCCTTCATTCATATATTCTATTAGAATAAGTAAATGAGTAATGTAGCCGTTTCAGAGTGATTATTTTAAATTAATTGCAATTAAAATGAATATTGCATTGATTATTATGATAGAACAAAGGGTTGTTCGTGTTAAAGCATAAAAGCTGAAAGATGAAATAAACAGACTTGCAATGAAATATGCTTTTTATATCTGTTGTGACTGACATCACATGTGTAACCTTGCTGCATGATATTTTTGACACAGCAATGTCATATCAAATATCAGAAACGTGCCTTTCCGTCTCAGCCAGCTGGTGGGGCGTGTCGGAGGTTTGTTTGATTGACAGCAGCTGGCAGGCTAACATGTTACACGGTACGAAAAGTAAATAAACTTCTTTAGCTACACGTCATGAACAGTCACTGTATCACTAACAGGGGTTTAATTGAAATAATTCAAAACTAGGTGGCACCATCATGAAATCAAATGATTTAAATTTGCTCCCTTTTGTTTTCCGAGGATAACACAGGACGAGTGATTTACAGAGCAGATATGCTGCTGTAGCAGACAAAAAAGGCAGTTTCATTTCAGTTGGTCTTTAAAGGTGTAAACTACGCAATTAACTTTTATAGTTCAGTCACATGAATCTACTTTTTCATATCACAGATTGTATTATTTACATTCATCCCCAAATTAAGATGTAAAATTTAAACATTTTTGGGGTACTGTCATAGTATGTTTTTATTCACATTTGAGCTGATTATATTGTTCCACCACTGCACACATATGACCATATGGAAACCCTGATACATCATGATGACTTTGTTTTATATAATACCACTTGGGCAATGTGCATTGGTTATCCAGGAGGGATGCCCCATTAGCATGGAAGGCTAACTTTGACCTTCAAGGTGTTACCCTCAAATGATCACACACATACACATGCATACTGGCACATATACAAGATGCCCTCAGGGAGAGAAGTCCCAGAGCTCCCAGGTTTCTGCGCTGTGCCTGGAGGATGTATACCTGAGCGATGAAGCTGCAAATCATGTGCACTGAGAATTCCTGCAAAATCACTGCAGCTGTTCACATATATTGCTTTGATATTACAGTTCCTTTGATGCAGCGCCCTCAGGGCTTGGATTGCATTTAGCCTTCAAGAGGGCTGAAAAATCTCCAGCTCTACTTTTAAGCAGAGACAGTGGCCTGGAACAGCATGATCTATGTCTCCAGGGCAAACAGAAGAACATGAAGCTGGCAAATGCTACAACAAAATAAAAATCTATATGGTATAGACACTTTACAGGCTATAAACAGACTTTTTGTATGTGATTCCACTTGGTTGTTGAAATACAGCCTTGGCCTTAGACATTCAATTTACCAAAATTGACCAGTGGTATGTCCTTTATTTCCTTCGGGAAGTAGTGTTGAAAAGGTTAGAACCCAGAGAATGATCAACTAAAAATACACTTTTAAAGGAATTAGAAACTCCATTGCTCTTCTTCAGCAAGCAGTATGAATGGCCAGTATTTAACTTGAGGTGAAAGGTGTTTTCTCTACAACTTGAAAGGTTGCTTCCTTTGTATGCACACAACACTTTTTGTACCTTTGATTTTAGCAACGGCTCAATTATGTGCATTAACTCTGGTGGTTTTTGCCAAGCCATTAGGTGCCAGCGTTTGTCTTTTACAAGGCACGCCATATGGATTTTATTGATCGTGAGTGGGCTTAACAGAACACTTTAAGACCCACATAAACATTTACTGTAACAATGTACCCATTTGGACTGGGGAGCATTCATAATGCAGTGCTGTAAATCTAAATTAGTCTAAGTGTCTCTGTACATATTTCTGCCTATGCAGCTAATCTTGATGTTATTTGTTCTGGAAGCGTTTCAGCAGATATGATTACTCTTGATATGTTGTAACTTACTTCTAATGTCTCCTAACCTATTTCCCGCTGCTGGCAAAGTCGGGTGTGTATGGAGGCCCATTCCTGCCAGGAAATAGACACAAAGTGAAGAGAGATACAAATGTACTAATGTACTAATTATAGTTATGATGTAAAAAATGTAACTATGACAATCTCATGATAATAAGATTTGTTAAATATAAAGCACTGTAGTATCTTATAATCATGATTTCTTAAGACACTATCATGACATAGTATTTCCTGTTCATAACTAAGTCATAGTAAGGTGATATCTCCAAATCCTGACTTCACAACGAGATTTTAAGTCATAATTACGACTTAGTATCTCATAATCATGACCTTGCTAGTACTTCTTGGGGACAGGGTTGCACTATGTGAAAACTAGGAAAGACTTTTTGATTTTTACTATTCCTTGCATATTTTTGTGGTATTCTGTCATGGATGGCCCTCCATAGATTGTAACAATGGACATATGAACCACTCTTCCAGCTGGCTCAGACTAACAAGCCTTTGACTCTCATCCTTCAGAAGAGGCTGCAAGGTCAAAGGGTTTGTTTCTGCAGGGAGTCTGAGCCTGTGGCTGTGAGGTGCTCTGGACCGTATCCTATTCTACTGTTTCTCTCTTTACCACATGGGTCTCATCAAGAGCACTCTGTTAAAGCCTGGAGAGGCAATGCTTTTTATTGAGGTGTTTGTGTGTGTGTGTGTGTGTGTGTGTGTGTGTGTGTGTGTGTGTGTGTGTGTGTGCGTGCGTGCGTGCGTGTATGTCGAGAGAAACCTGAGCAACTAGCACCAAACTGGTTTGGGTTGCTTGTCTTTTTCTGTTGTAGACAGAGGATATTGTGATGAAATAATATATCTATAGTATAATTTATTAAGCTTCAGTTTTGTATTGCTGCTGTCTATTATCTGGATTTGGAATCTATCTGAGACTGATTTATTTATTAATGTTTTTGATCCAGTGAACATAGTCATTTATATTGCCTGCATGTTTTTTTATTTATTTATTTAATTTTTTTGTTCATTTGTTTTTTAATAAAAGGTAAGTCTATTTAATTGCATTTATTTATTTATACAGCTTGGTTAATCAAAAACAAAAAACATGTTAAGAACTGTTGTAATTCTATCCACACAACAATAATTTATCTTTTATCAAAGCGTTATCAGCTTTTAAGCAATATTGCTTGATTTCTTAAAGAGGCCAATTTTACACATGATAATCAGTTTACTCATCAGGAGGAATACTGCTCAGCCTGTGAAAACAGTTGTATATCATCTTCTGTGTGCGAGTTTGAAAGATGTGAGATTTTAACCAGGCAGTCATTTTGTCTAACAACAAAAAAAAACCAACAAGTAGCATTATGGGAAGTGTAGGATTCAGGGTTTTTGGAGCGTGACCCATACAAGGAACAAAAACTCAGGATGTCTTTGTCTCTAGTGCTAGTAATACCCATATTACTGCTTCATTTTTGACCATTCATTTAAAAATATGTCTCTCACTACTTTATGGGAGTGAGATATGAGGCTAAATTAAACATTTTAGTATGAAATTACCTCTTTCTGCTTCCACAGACATTGTTCCCTTGCTGAGCTGCAGTGAAGGAATAGTAACACATAGTGAATTTGGTGGTAAAACCACTAACTTTGGAAGACACCTGCTAAATTTGTCAGCTAAACTTTAAAATGCATTTTTGCATTTAGATTTTCAAATCATTTTGGGAGGGAATCTGTTTGTGGCCCGTATAGAGCAACCAGTAACTCTTCCAATACACATATGGGCGTGTTAGTATTGTTTTAAGATGTACTTCAAAAAATGTGAACCTATCCTTTAAGCCTAGGCTTAAATATATGATAAATACAAAATTTAGAGTACATTTAAATATCATTTGCAGGAGTGAAATTACAATATATCCCATGCTTCATTGATAAATGAGAGCACAGGAAGTAAACAAATGTGATATTATATTGTAAATAAAATCACTAAATGTTCACCATTAGATCACCATCTTATTTACTGCAAAATCACTTCAGTCTAGGATTAATCAGTTCTTGTCTTGTCTACCTGTAATGCTCCAGAGAAACCACTGTTTTGTTTTTTTCCAAAGTGTCAATTAAGATATGAAGCTGCTACGCAAGAAGCTTCTCCATCAGAGTTCAGCATTCACTTAACTTTTTGAAATATCACACCCTGCAAACACAGCTTGAAGAACGACATCTTGGTCTCAGTGGGGAGCATCTAATTGTGGTTGCATTTAAATGTAAGTTAATGTAGAAAAAAAGATAAGAAAGTAAGCAGTGTAGAAATTACTCTCACCGGTCTCCCTGAGAGGCAAATTAGTCTGCTTGACCTGAAAAATGGAACTAACAGGATATATTGTGTTACATGCTGTGAAGTAGAGATACCGATGTGTCAGGCCTTCAAGGAGCATACAGAAAATCTATTCTCGACACAGGTTTGAAAGTGTTTTTTTGTTGTTGTTGTTGTTTGTTTTTTGTCTGTTGTTGATTTTTAATGTTTTACATTAGCTGAGCTGTTAGCTGAGCTGCTGCTAACGTTTATTCAACTTGTTTCTCTGATAACTTAAGATCCAGACGTCCAATGACTAAAATCCTTCATCCGGTTAAAGGATATAGTAAAAAATGACCAAGATCTAAAAAGTGTATTGTAAAAATGTGGCTTAAAACTGGATAAAAATTCAATTTATGACAGTGTCTGGCAGACAACCTTTACACTAATGCATGCACAAAGGGGATATGACGCCATTGACAGGTGTCCAAATGAAATGGACTGTTATCTTGAATAAAATGACAGATTTCTCTGGGTTTGAATGTTGTTGGAAACATTTGGGATAATGTAATTACACAACTCAACAAAATATATAACATAGATCTAGTCGTGTTTAGACATTTTAATGTGGAAAGGTTACATATTATACCTTTAAACCAGCAAATTAAACATGAGAGAGACATTGGAAGAAATTGCAAAATGCCTTCCAAAAATATACTTGGAATATGTCTTTCACATGACTGGTTTCATGTTTGTCATTTCCCTAATGGCACCCTGCATGTCACTCTGAGGACACAAGAAGGTGAAACTTGGTTCTTAAATAATGGATTTCCTTGGTGAACTTTACTTCTGACATCTCATGCCACGCATAGAGGAAAGGAATCCTGTTACCAACTTTATATTCTACTGAAAATAAGATTCCTGAAATGCTTGCATTCAGTCTTTGGTGGTAAAGTTTCTTGCTCTGGAGCTGTGACCTTCTTCCTCTTATTGTACTGTAGCATAATGAGGAAGATGTGTTTGTGGCTCATCTCTTGATATAGGAAAAGGTCACGTGTGTCTCGGCAGACACTGAATGAGAACAATATACTATTCACTCTTTTATGTGATGCGGCTGTTTGTATTTCTTCTGTCGGCCTCTGGGCTTTATGTGCAGTTGGACAAATCACAGTAGCTCTCCACACCTTTCTCCTTGCGTGCGTTAATGCATCTTTCATAAACCCTTCAGTCTGTTTGTATATACGCTTATGTGCTTGAGTAAACGGAAGGAGAAAGATACACATGTGTGCTAAGTGGCCAAGGACTGGAAAATGTGCAGCTGAAAGGCTGAAAGGATGAAAGTTTAATTGACCAATGTGCTGGCAGTTGATACAGTCATAAATGTCAAATCCTATAAAATTCACACAAGTCGTAAACAAAGTCAACCTCATAAGCTTATTTGCTATCATTATCATTATTATTAGTTTTTGTTGTTGTTTGTTTTGTGTTAATTATTGCTGTGAACTCCAGTAACCCCCACCATACTTAGAGTGCCTGTTGTAATTATGCATTCCACATCTGGGCTGTAATCCAAACTGTGCTATGTGGAGTTTTTACAGCATTAAAAATACAGTAGCACCTCGCTAATCTGAAGCCTGCAGGCATGCAGGTTGCTTGGAATAGTGAAATGCTTGGATTATTGTAATGCATTCAAATAGTTGGCCCATGCTTAAGGTGGAGGCACACTTCAGGCTGCGCTCACTGCATTTCTTAAACTGCTTAAAACCTGCCACAGGTGGCAGCCAATTTCTTCCCAGATCAGCATGCTAGTGAGGCCCTATGAGAACAGATATAATATTTTCACTCTGATCTGCTGGATTTTTGAACACTGGGGCTAACTCTGGGGAAAACTTTGTTTAGTTTTGGTGCCCTGTGTGGTTTTGCTGCTGAACTTTGATGGACTAAACTGGTCTTTAGTGATCTTTTAATAATTTAAACTGGTCTTTTGATGAACTAAATTGGTCTTTTGATAGTTTAAACTGGTTTCTAATGATCCTTACCTGTTTGTGATGCTCTAACTGGTCTTTTAGGATCTTAAAATTGTCTTTTTACTTCACTTTACTGTAATAGCCACACCACCAATCAGTGGATTAGAGCTTGAAAAAAAACAAACAAACAAAAAAAAAACTTTTGAAATTCTAAACTGGACTTTTGGTGGCTTACATTAGTCTTAAATGGTAATATGCTAGTACCTTTCTGGTTTAGCTGGTTAAAAGGATTGCACTTCTTATTGTCAATATCATATCTATTACAGTCCTATTACTGGTCTCTGCATAATCTATTCATTATCTAGTCATTTTTGTAACTTTATCTCTCATTATCTTTATTTTATTTTTATTGTGGTAAGTGTTGTCCTCATCTTCTTAGAGAACCTGCACTGTGTTGGAAACTGTTGCTGCTGTGGGCCTCCACTGCAGCAGCTGTACTAGTACCACTGCTACTGCTGCATCTGCGAAATACATTCTCACAAATACAACCGAAATGTCTAAAATGGACAAAGATGTAAACACTCACACACACATTCACCTGACTGATACCTCAACACTTCAATCTCAAGTCATACATGGCGAGCAGTAGCAGAGATCCACTCTGCAATAACATCTCTAATCCCGAAACTTTCCCCATCTCTCTCTCTCTCTCTCTCTCTCTCTCTCTCTCTGCTCGATTATGAGTTGATGGATTTATAACCTCACACTCCACAGAGCATGTGATCATCATGTGTGTGATGTGATATAGTGTATGTCTATCTTTGTGAGGACCAGTGTTAGTAGCTTGGGAGTGAAAATGGTTTGGCAAGTTTTCACTTATCTTTTCAAATGGTTATTTTAAGTTTGGATTTAAAATGAGGGTTGGAATTAGTATTACATTTAGATAACATTAGGTTGACAACTAGATAACATGTAGGGGGAGAGTTAAGATTATGCATGAGGTGCAGACGTTTCCCTGGCCCATGAATAAATTAAAATTAAATTAATATGTGTGATGTTTTTTTTTCTTTAACATAATCCTAATCTTTATTAAACCATTCCTCAGCTTTGAAAGTACTTAGTCAAAACTGAACAAACCCATTCTGGCAGCAATTACATTGCTATCCAACAAGAAGAAGTATATTTTGTTATGAAAAATAAAATTTTAATTAGAAATGACACAAAAATATGCAGCTGTTGCCTTTTTAATGGAGTTAATGGTTGTAAGCACGATATACTGTAATATTCAGATCTATTCAAGTGCACGGAAGGGTCTCCAGAGATTGATTTCCAACATATCTCCTCTTAAATCTTTAAATAAAAAATAAATAAAATATCAGTATATCAGTGTCAGACACTGTATGAATATCAAACAACCCTAAAATTCATGAGTCATGAGTCATGAGTCTGACATTGCAAAACTCAGGACTATAAATTAATGCATTTAGTCTGTGAGAGTCCTGACAAGCATAGATTACATAGATCACATTAGTGTGTGTGTGTGTGTGTGTGTGTGTTCTATAGATCTATACAAACATCTCTCCATTGACTCTCTTACCATCAGCAGGTCTGCACAGTGATGGAGTGAGCCAATCCTTGGCCCATTTCTAATGTCATCTTCATGTTGGACACGTTGTGTGCACTACATTATATCACACACGTAGAACATGATATTGGTAACCTGCTGTAAATTCAAAAATAATATTGAAAGTCACAATCTTGAAAATAATACTATTGCTATGTATTAAAGAAAGTAATGTGTTGTGTGTTTACTATGACAGCTTACACTGCATGCTGAGCTGCCTGTATTGCACTGAATGCTTGATGTGATTCTGCTGCCTTGCAGGATCCACAAGATAAAAAACTCTTCTATCAATAAATGAAACCCAATGAAATAAAACACCATGCACACAACAGAGTAGGGCCTTCAGACCAATCAGGTCTGTAAAGTGTTTGGATACAAAAATCTCATTCAGATGCAACTGAAACGTGCAGTACTTCACTACGTATAGTGGCTATAGTATAGAATTAATGGGACCTGAAGTACTGAATATAGTTAGTATAGAGTACTTTAGGTCAACAGTGTGATTGTGTAAAGCTAATCAATTCATTTCTATAATATGTGTCATATAATGTATAAACCCCAGCTCTGGCTCAAGCATTTAACATGTAATAGTAATCTGTTTGCATTTTAAAGTGACTCACTGTCTCTATTTAACTGAAGAGATATTGGTAACACTGAACTCCAATTCTGATGCCAGCTGTTCCAGATGTCACCAGTCACCAGCAACAAATGGACCATAAGCTGCAGTCATGCAACACATTCAAGTGTTCTCATATCTGTAACAAAACAATAGGGCATGGAAAGCGGCATATTATGCTCCTATTAGTTGTTCTGGAGTGCAGGTACAATGTATTGTATGTGGTTATTTAATTTGGAGGACTTGAGGTGTTTTTTAATTGTTGGTAGTGTAAGAAATGTGCATATTGTGTAAACAAAATTTTCATTACAAAATACAAGATATATATATATATATTAGGGATGTGCAGAGGGTCCAGTATTTGTATTTGTATCTGTATTTGTTGAGGCAGCAAATTTATATTTATATATATATATATATATATATATATGTATTTATATTTGTATTCGAATAAAAGTGGAAAGAGGTTTAAAAATCCTGTTTTTGTTTTATTACGCTTTTAATTTTAGAAAATTAAAGTGTTACAATAAGTGTTCATGAAGTGTTCCCTTGGGAGAATTTCACTTGTGTCAGTAGTTCAGCTTTATCTCTGGGGAACAACCTCAACTCTGGGAGTGATGTCCAAATTAGGAAATGTGCGTCATGTAGCAGGTGGATGTGACTCCCCTCATTGAGACCTGCTGATAGAAGTGACAGTGGAGCAGAGGAGAGAGACTGAGATAGTGATGTAAGCGACGTGTGCACTGGTATTTAACATGTTTTTTTTTCTTTGCAAAACAAATAATTTTTTAAATATTTGTATGAAACAAATATTTGTAAGAAACCCACTATTTGTGCTTTGCTGAATAACGTATTTGTATTCGGGCACACCTAATATATATCTATAATAATAGATATAAATATATAATACAAGATATAAGATATGTAGCTCTCTTTAGAACATACTACAGTGTATTCTACAGGAAGGAGTCATTGAAATGCAACAGGAAATCTTTCAGTGGGCTTTATTCTTGACAGTGTGATTATGATTTGGCTGTCCGTATGAATACATGTTAAGTTTTGAACATAAACTGAAGAGTGTTGAAGTGAGGATGTAAACATGTGTAAAATGTAGTGCAGATCCACAGAGTTTTGTTTGTTTGTTTGTGTAAGAGTGAGAAAAGTATTCAGGACATTTGAAGGCTGTAGTCACTGCTTTTTGTGTGAAAGTGATGCAAATGGGTCAGAGTTTGGTCCATAATGTTGCTGTTGTGTTGACTGTATGAAGAGTTTTGAAGATGTGTACTTAGTATTGAACCATGCAGGTAACCAACTGTAAAAAACTGTGATAAATGAGAGTAAGCTGTAATTAAAAGCTTTGGTCTTATTAAATGATTAACAGTCCATTTCTTTTGAACATCAGTTTGATTATTTTCTTTTGGATTTTGCGTACATTTTTCATACTGTGGTATATGTATTCATATTGGAGATATCCTTTTTAATACTGAAATGATGATTTCAACCATATAACTAACTCTGAAATGGCAGTGATAGTAATAGTAGTGGTAGTAGTACAAGCTGTAATAACTATTCCTATAAGTAACTATTCTGCATTAAAATGTCTAAAAACGACTAGACCAATGTCATATATTTTGTTGAGTTGTGTACTTACATTATCCTAAATGTTTCCAACAATTTTCAAACCCAGAGAAATCTGTAATTTTAATCAAGGTAACGGTCTGTCAATGGCGTCAGACCCCTCTACCAAAGAGTAGGCTATACACATACAAGATGCATGTGTCGGTGTTGTGGTTGTCCACCACAATAGTGTCATAAATTGACTTTTATTCAGTTTTAAGCCACATTTTTACAATAAACTTTTTAGATCTTGGTCATTTTTAACTCTACCTTTTAACCAGACGAAGGATTGTAGTCATCAGACGTCTGGATCTTAAGTTATCAGAGAAACAACCTGAGCAAACATAAATAGCAGCTCAGCCAACAGTCTCTCCTGGACATCCTCTTTCCACTGAACGGTGTTGGAGAAACACCCATTTTTTCATGTGAAACTGCTTTGTTCAGTGTTTTTACCGGTCTTACTCCCTGTGTACGTTTGTGTTGGAGAGGAGACCTCAGTGGATAATTCGGCTCCCGGTTAAAACATCCTGAACGATGAACACTGAAGTAATCCTCATCAGGAGAAGCTGGTTGTTTAGCAATGAAGACAACAACTCCCTTTATCCCACACTATTTCACATCACGTCATTCAACTCTGTCTTTTGTTATTGTTTTGATTGAGAGACCCCTAGTGGCAGAAATTACATATTGTGTGTTTAATAATGCAATAGTTCTAAACAGGCTCAGGATACAACTGCTGCTGAAATATCAATTATAATCAGATATCATTTGGATTCCAACTACAAAAGTTGTTATTCTGCATAAACGCAACATTAACTGCCCATCCCTAATGATAATATCTAATAACTGCACTATTCATTCATATGATGACACACAGTATACAGTATATTCATCATATGAGAATATATCATTGTGTGAAAAATGAAGCAGGTTGTCCATCCATTTTCCAGCCAATCTCCCCTCAGCAGGTTGTTGCTGCTGCAGTCCCCCACATCCTGGCCAGATAAGCTGACTGGCTGGGTGAGGATTGCCTTGATATCCTTCCCAGCCCCAAAAAATAGCAGTTTGTGTATCACAATGATGGGTTGTCACAGCTGAGTGTGAGAGATAGTGCTGGTTGACAACATTGCTTCCAGAGCATAAATTGAGTTGGTATCGCTGTCCTGCGACGCTCTGATGCTGTGTGATGTGAGGTTTTTCAGGGGCAACAGTACAGCAGCATTTGTAATCATCTGATGTGAGACAACTTCTCTTTATGATCTTTTTTTTTTTTTTTACCAAATGGAAGGACATTAAATGCAGCCGCTGCTTAGAAATATTTGACTTGTAAGAGTGTGATGTCATGTCTGCTGTGTTTTGTCAGAGGAAATGGCTTATTTTTCAAGACTTGAATGGTGTTCTACTTTTATCACATTTCCATTCTCTGATATCAAACTAGGATGGTATTTCAGCTGAATGCCTTTTCAAGTCCTTAAAACATCAGCCTCCAACAGTCATGTCAACTTTCACCCTGCCAGCTAAGTTTGCATACCTAATTTTTTTACTTTCTCCTACACTATTCAACCCAAAGCCCAAACATTTGGGCGTCTATTTGATCAGAGCGGAGATAGTCAGCAGAAACAACGGCTGTGGCGTGCGCGTTTGAAGCCTTTTGTTGCAGCGATGGGTGAAAAAACGTCAGATCTCACTGAAGTCGGACAATCAAAGGGGCCGATGAGCCGCAGGGCCTGACAGGGAAGTGAATTCATGGGGACAGGGGGCTCAGGGCCACAGTGGATAGACAGGAGGCCTGAATCTCTGATCACACAACCCTGTCTCTTCAGGCACTTTGACTATGAGCAAAGCACTTTGTCGACGGTTTTCACATCACAGAAAGTGGCAGGGAAACAGAGCCACTGAAGAATTGATTAAATGCTGTGAAATGCGAGGTGGGCCACACGGGTGATGGTTGATTTATGAGATGTTGCTGTGAGGACAGGAGGTTGAATTAAAGGACTTTGCTTTATGTGCTGCAGTGGATGTCTGTGTGTGTTTGAGGAGTGGATTTTTGTTCTCGGCTTTCTGAGGTCGTGTGTGTGTGAGGCTCTTGAAACTATGTTGCGTAAGCAGACAGAAGTGGAAGCCCCTAATCAGGCCCGGGCACTGCTTATATAACCAGGGAGCCCTAAAGTACTGTACATGTGGGCTGAGTCATTAGAGAGCTCCATTTACAGTTTACAGGAGAGACACTCTGACAACAGAGAGCTTTACTTCATGTGGAAGACAAGAAATGTCCTACTTTGTTTTTCCTTTTCCTCGATGCACCTCCATCACTCAGCGTGCTGCTCTCTCTCCCTGTCTCTCCTCACACTGATCCCGCTCCACTTTGTGACACTTTCTTGTAAACCCTGGCAGCCTTTTTCACATTCTTGTTGCATGAATGTTCTTTAGGTTTAGTGGTTCGACACCATTGCTTGATACATGCATGTATCATGTGTATAGTCCTGCCTTTGCTGTGTCTTTTCAGTTGACATACCGTCCCACCTGTCACATACTGTAGCTGCTCGACTGCTTCCATGTAATATTCCACCATTAAAGCCTGTAGCGAACATCAAACCTGCCATACAGACAGAAGAAGCAGTCAAGGTGGTACAATATGTTATACACCCTCCCTGTCTGTTGCTCTTTAGTTTCCTAACAATGTAGCATGTTTTTGAAAGAGTGGAAAATATATAATATAATATAAGTTACAGAACTGGAATTGGTTAAAGACCTCCTAACTTTTCAGAGTTTCAGAGGAAAAACCATGATATTACCTATGCACAACAAGCCGTAAGCTTTTTCAGGGCCAAAATGGTTTATTGTAAAGTAATGGTGTCCTCCAAGAAAGAGAATAAATGATATTCATATGCAAGCTAAATTCTAGGAAGTTATCAGGAAAGTAAGGGTGCCAGAGACCAAAGTGTTATCTCCAAATGTAAGAAAATCTGTAATGCCTTTGCTGGACCATGCTTCATTTCATATCTAATTGGTTGAATGGAAAATTCTTACAACTAATTTTGGTTTTTGGTCATCTTTCTGGGGGCAGCAAACTTGCCTTGACCTCCTACTGTATTCAGTTAGAACTGAAGATGGCACAGAAACCTCAGTCAAAGCACATGTCATTTTCACACTTCAGTGTTTGTACGGTTTGTACAGTCTTCTCCTCTCAAGAAAGCAAATATTTCCCAAAATGTCGGACTGTTCCTATAATAGCAGCTCGTGAGGGTTGATTCTGGTCTGCATGTGATCAAGCTGAAATCCAATCTTGAATAGTCATTTCCAGATTAAATCTTGTAGTAAAAACTTAGCTTCCAGGATGCAGTCAGGCTATACTAGGCAAATATTTTCTATTATCATTCTCTTGGTTTTTGCAGTGTTGCTCCACACTACATGATATAAACCCACTGAGACCTTGCTGTGCTTCATATCCTTTTTGTGCGCTAAAGTGAATAAGTGCATCTGGGAACACAGTTTAAGTGTTGCTGTGTCAGTGTGTTCCATGGGCAGAGAGCAGGTAGTGATAATTGAGATGATAGGCCTACTTTTTTCTCCGAATGGATGAAAAACAAGTCTGAAGAGTGTGTGCACACACAGTCGTGTTATTATTAGGATGCAGCAAGGTTCATCTGCCAGATGCCTTTGCAGTCTCTCCATTTGAGTCAGTAATTGTGGTGGATTTCAAAAATGAATCATAACAAAACAGCCATGCTGCAGCCTTTGCAAGACAGAAATTGCATTCTTTCATCTTGCTGTATCAATGTGAATTGAATTTATTTGTTCAACCCCTATTGAGTCTCTTTCCCTTTCAGTCAGTCACTCACTCACACCGCCCGCCTCAAACACAACCATGTTTCACACAACTATGTTTCTGGGGACCTTCCACTGACTATGACTCAGTTTCTACCACTAACTCTAAAGGAACAGTCAAGCATTTCTTAGAATGTCTAAATGGGATCAATATCAATTCTATCTTTGTTTCAAAATAAGAGTAGCAAATGTATCACTTTTAATCTTTTCAATCCTAAAATGTTTTGCTTTGTTTTTGGCCATGGCACAGTCACTAAATGTCTCAGCTCAGCTTGACTAATATTGGTATTTTCAGAAATAACATCAGTTGGCATGTCAGTGCAGTTTTATGAAAGATAAAGATTTTACACAATTTGAAATTGTACATCCACAGGTCTTTAACACACCACCAATGAATAGTGTCAGTGTTCCAGGGATGTACTGTAAGAAGCATGGGACATCACCCATCATGCTTTAGGTGGTGTAAACAAGAGGTATGTTGTTGCCATTGTGTATTTATTTAGAGAACTGAATAAGGTGTGGTGGGTTGGTCTTGCTGCAAGTTTTTCCTGGTGTCCAACTGCAGTATTGCAACAACAACAAAAAAACTCCTTTAATTATAAAAATGAACATCTGTAAAACTCTTTACAGGTCACCTCTAACTGCAAACAAACTCAGTCATTACGCTTTGTATCACATTTTACACCATCAAATTTTTTATATTTGTAAAACTTTCCTTCAGGGTAGAAAAGTTATTTTTTTACATTTTTGCAATATCATCCTATAAAATCTTTAGAGCATTCGTGGAAGAAAGGTGATAGCATCTGTTGTTCCAGAAAATCCCCAAAAATGACAAACTGTATGTTTACATTCAAGTGAGAAAGCCCTGTAGCAGCTATAAGAGTTATGACTCCTGTCCATTAAGAACAAAGGAGGAAGCAGTGTGACGTTATTATAGAGCTGTTTGTTTCCTGTTCCGATAGTCAACGTTTAGTTTCTTTTAACCTTGGCTGTGGTCATTCTCTGACCATATCCAAGTGGTTATTTTTGAGATTTTTTTTTGCCATGGAGTCAGCTAGTTAGCTATGGGCCACACCTGTTTGTTCAGTCTGTATTTCTTCACATTTTGGTGAATCTGCACCATGGAAAGTCTACTCTAAGCTGGAACAGCTACTAGCACTTCCTGTTTGCACTGGTGATACTAAAGTAAAGTAAAGAATGATTATAAGGCAAGAGCTGTAGTTATTGGGAGTACGATTTTTTTTTATTATTTCTGAACTGATTTATGGACAGTTATCCTCTATAGATGTTGCTAATACCACTGTCACTAGAAAGAGTAAGTGATTCCAGCAGTATGTGCATGATTTGACTGGGAAGAAGGTGTGCAATATTTGCCACAAACTACATTCATCAGGTTGAAAGGGTGTATGGAGGCTAACCACATCCTGGACCTCTCTGTACTGGATACACAGAGTTAAAATTGATAAAATCTTCTTAGCTGACTATGAGTGACACAAACAAGCGCATTTCTTCAAAATGTTGGCATGGTCCTGAGAGCGTAATCTCACTCTAATTAATAATATTCAAATTGGAGCCATAAACCTTGGTCACAATCTGAAACCAGTCTTTTGTCTTCACTCTGATGGTGTGAAAATGAAGGGATCTCACAGGGACACAAGTAGAAGAACACTCTCCTTCTCTCACTTTCTCTGTCTCTCTATCAGCTCTGTTGCTCCTGATTTCTTGGAACTTTTGCCTCCCTTTTGTCTTCCCAGAACCCACTGATACATAAAAGAAAAATGAACACATCCTCACCCTCTTCATCCTCCTCCTCCTCCTCCTTCTCTGCGCCTTAGCTCTCCTTGTTCTTCTTCTGGGAGAAAAAGGGAAAGAAAGAGAGTGAGAGATGTGTAGTGAGTGAGTGGTGTATAGATTAGGGAGCGAGAGCAAGGGACATGAATAGCCAGAGAGCAAGACAGGGGGGAGAAATGAGAGATGTGGTGAAGGGAAGGATGGCGAGGAAGGCAGGAGAAATTGCCGGGGGCTCTCTCTCTCTCTCTCTTTCCTTCTTTCATTCTCTCTCTCTCTCTCTCTCTCTCTCCCCCACATGCCAAGCTGGATGCTAATTACTTATTAGATTGCAGATATGTGCAGCGGGGTAGCAGGGCTAATTAGGTTAGCGCCCTGCTAAAATGAAATGTCTTAATGCTGACGCTACTTACGGTATCTCCAACCCCACAACAGCACCCCGCCCCGCCCTCCCTCCTCCGCTTCCTGTGAGCCTAGCCCAGCTCCTTTCAAAGTAAGCCAACCTGAGTGATGGACAGTAGCTGAAGGACAGAGAAGGGCTGCCTAGAAAATGCAGCTGACGTACTGGACAGACAGGAGGAGGGATGAGCCGGCCTCAGACGGCCCTAATTATCCTGCTGACCTTTCCAGCAGCAGAGGGAGGAGAGGAGGAATGTGAGCAGCTCTCAGTATGACTCAGATAGCATGCAATGACTCACTGCTGAAGTGTTAAAAACCAACCTGCTTCAATGAGGCTGTGTTCACGTGAAAAGCAGCAGTATTTATTTGTTCAAATGCCTAAAGCGACCTACATGTTTACCTGACCAGGAACTCTACTGGCTCTTGTCTGTCTGGAGCAAAGGAAGGAGAGAAAAGAAAAACTCTGAGAGGATGTTGGGTCAGCCAGTTGGGTCAGAAAAGTGTGATAGCAGGCGTCAATGTTTTTTTCACAATCATCTTTAACCTATACTTAACATTAACCTTATCCAAGTATTTTTTAGCCATGCTGGTGGTTTGGTTTGGCAGTGTCAGTCAGACTGAAATATCTCAACAACCTTTGTTGTCATAATTTAATGTGATGAATTGTTAGAATTGTTGGTGATCTAATGACTTTTCATCTGGTCATCATATCTGCCCAATATGATGTTACTTGTTTCCGATGTGTTGAGACAGTTGATTGATCAGTTAGTGTATTAATAATGAACAGTTTTGACAACTGATGATGTTTAAGTCATTTTTCAAGCCAAAGCCAGCTTGTCAAATGTAAGGATTTTATGTTTTTCTCTGTTGTATATCAATGTCAATAAATCTCTTGGTTGCAGATATGTGTGGCGGGGTAGCAGGGCTAATTAGCCTACCCTCTGAACAAAACTTCAACAGTCTGATGAGTTAGGAGGGGTGTGCCTGAATACAAATACATTATTCAGCAAAGCACAAATAATGTTTTTTTTAATTAATATTTGTTCCATACAAATATTTTTAAAAATATTTATTAGTTAGAGGTCTGTCTGCAATGAGGTGATGAGTAAAGTTTTAGCTCAGTAGTCAGCACAGTCGTCTATGATCTGGGGGACTCCAGTTCAAGACCCAGTGTGGGGACCTCCTTTATAAAATAGTTTTTTTCATGAACATTTATTGTAACACTTTAATTTTCTAAAATTAAAACCGTAATAAAAACAAAAACAGGATTTTAAAGCCTCTCTCCACTTTTATTCAAATACAAATACAAATAATTTTGCTGCCTCAACAAATACAGATACAAATACAAATACTGGGCCCTCTGCACATCCCTATTGGTTAGTCTATTATTCAACGTTGTGTTATATTGAAAAGTATATTTCTATCCTCTTCAGACAAAGGAAAGAATATTCATGCTTTTATTTGATCTAATGTAGGCTTCAGTAAGTCTTTACTCTGGCATCAGCCAGAAAAAAAACTTCAAACAGTTACAGTTGGTCCAAAATGCAGCAATCAGGGTTTTAACAGGTACCAAGTAAAGGAAGCATATTACTTCTTTTAACAGATTTGTACTGGCTTGATGAATTCAGAATGAGTGATCTAATGATGAATGAATGAATAATAGATCTAATGATCTATTTTTTATTTATGATCTATTTATGTCAGCCAAATACTTCCCATAACCCTGATCCATCAATAGATCATTTTAGTGTTTTACAACCTGGAGACAAAAGCAAATGGACACGTAATTACTCAAGCTGTCCATTGTAAATATGCAACGCAGTTTGCCGACATTCTTTTTAAACTATGACTTACTGGCATGCTGCAGTGGTCTGCTGGTGAAGACGGACTGCAGCATCCACAGTTCAATTCTGGCAGCAGGCCTTTGTTGTTTGTTGTGCCCAATCTCTCTCCCCCCCTCGTCTCCTGTCATCTCTCTACTGTCTGTATCTAATAAAGGCGTTCAGTGTCCCAAAAAAATAAATCAATAAATAAAGACTTTGACCTGCTATTCTGGTTAGGCTAGCTTTCAGTTTGTCAGCTGCGGAAAGTTGTAATAAAAAGGAACTTTCCTTTCAGGGCTTCATGTTAAACCACCTCAACTCTTACACAATCAATCCCAACATTGGAAATACAGAGAAAAATATTGATATGGAAGAAGATGTGTGATGAGAGTGTGAATATCAATTGTAACTAAATGTTTAGTTAGAAACATTTCCATTAATTAGCTGATTTATGCTTTTTCTTTTTCTTCAGCTAGATCTGAAAATAAGCAAACGAATGTGAAAAGCAAACAGTGAGGACGTACAGTAAAAGACATGTGAAGGACAATTCATTCAATTACAGAAAACCAAAGAAACAATTGAATTGTAATGGAGGATGAAACAGAAAACAGACTGGATGTAAAACAAGGGGAACATGGAACACAGAAAATAAAATAGCACTGAAAAGGTCAAATGTATTTTTCTGGCAAACAACTGGAGACATTTAGACCTTGTGTTCACTTCATAATACTGTTACTGCTGCTGGTCTTATTCATCTTCTTTTATTTGATCATTTACCAGCCTTGAAAAATATGCTGTCTGTTTCCTGTCAGACATCATATTTCATGACAGCACCGTCATTAATTTTTTTTTTTTAAAATTCCCAAATCCCAAAAATATTTAGCTCTCTCTGTTGCCTAATAAGGTGACGCTATATAATCTTCACTTTTGTTTTTACTGATGTGGCCATGTATGTTTATTGTTATATGAATTTATGCAATTGTCTTCAGTATTAGAATGTCAGATATTCATATATCAGTAGTTCCTGCTTGCCATGCTCATGCAGCTGTATTTGACATCCAAACTGACAAGATGGCTCTTCCATGGATGTTATTTTCCCGCAGCTGCTTCACATTAAATGTTGTGTGATGCAGTGTTTTGTATGCACAATTTCAAACTGCACATCAAAACAGGTAGTCTGAATTGTCGACAGGTGCGGTCGTGTTAAGTGACATTTTTCTTGCTCTTGCAGTTGCAGGTGCACCCACACACACACACACACACCCTCCTGGATTCTGTACAGTAAAGCTCTTTCATGTATAAATTTACATGCACATCAAGAATAGACTTTGAATGATGGCTGCAGTTTTCATCATGTGTTATTGATTCATGTTTTTAAAAAGGCTCTGTGTTTTGCTCAGGAATACTTAGGGTGGGTGTTTAACCTGGCTTCTCTGGTTGAGGGATAGTCTCATTGTCGGTGTCTGAAAGTATCAGAGCCAGATGCTTATTGTGTGTGTGACATTCTTTCATCGGCTATAACCTTACGCTAATTACACACAGCACCTTTGGAAATGGCCTCACTAAAGAGAAGCTGAAGTGGAAGAAAGGCTGAGGAGACGTAACTGAGTCGCAGTTGCTAAGTGCTGATTGATTTAAACATCTTGACAAAAAGACCACTCCAATCCAGTTCTATTGTGTGCATGTGTGTGTGTCAGTTCCCATATAAGTTGCTAACAGGAAGAAATTGCACTTTCTTACCAATGTCAGTCCAGTGTTATCTTTACTTTTCATTGTTAATGTATGAAAATGAAGGTTAGTCCAGTAAAAATGCACAAAAAACATTCAGGAATCTAAACTGATCTTTTATTATTTTGTCCAAACTATTCTAATCCTCTGTTATTGCTCAACTGCTGAATGTATCGGGGCACTGAGTGGATTTAAGCGGGTTTGGAAGTTTGGGGTAAATGCAGAGATTCTGCATTTCCAGTAAGCATCTGCGTGTGACTTTTAGATACAGTATTGGGCTGCGCGGACAGATATGTAAAAGACCTCCGTCTTCTAATGAAGCAATACACCAAGATACAAAGCGTTATTGAAAACCATCAATAATCATATTCAGAATATACTTAGTATTTAAAAATGTACATATTATTATTTTAATATCAACAATATACCAAATGACTAAATGTAATGTGAAGGATGTCACTTGTAGTATCAAATCCAAAGAGAATGATCACCTGACTCTTCAGCTCTGTAGAACTTCTTAGCTTATTTCAGTTCATTGTTTTGGTTTTACAGCCACATGAATTAACCTGGTTTGTTTTTTTAGTGATAAACTCACTTTCCACTACCTGTCCAGCACCAAACACCAGACAAAGTTAGCAAAAAGCTGATGAACATAGTGAAGCATTTAGTAGCTAAAGAGCTGGAGCTAAAAGGAGGGTGACTTTTGGATTTACATTCATCAGGTGAACAGAAATAGGCAACTTTTCACAACTATACAAGATAATCATATGTCAAACAAATGAAAGAAAGGCTGCTTTAAAGGATTGCTATCAGGAGCACATAAATGTGATCAGGACCCTTCTACTTGTAACTGAATCCTTTGACTTCCAAACAAATATTAATGACAATTATTTACAGGATCTGGCTCAGGGGACTATGGGTCTGTGCGTACCAGGATCACGGTTGTAATGTTAAATATCTTTTCAGGTGAATGCTCAGTCATGTCAGTGGAAGCATCGATGTCCCCCCTCATCCCCTATCAATAAACACCTCCAGTGGACTGGCTGTGATTTGATTAAGCTAACTGCTATTTAATTACACAAAAAATGTGATTACAATCACCTCTAATTTAATGAAGATGACTTATTATTTGAATGCAGTGCCTTCTTTCTTTTCTCTTCATGATATGAATATCTTCTTATGAGCATCTTCCTCCTTGCCTCCCTCAGCCTCCAGCTCTTTTTTTTTCGTCTTCTCTCAAACTGGTTCCTCCAATTAGCAGGACAAAGGACACACTCCATTAAATGAGTCCATATTTGATCTTATAGGCCCACCCGCCCACTGCCTCCCACCAACTCCCACTAACACCCCTTTTTGTTCTCTTTCTGTTGCATAAGAGAACAAACTGCTTTGCAGGGGTGGGAGGAGGTGTGCGTGTTTGAGTGTGTGTGTGTGTGAAGTACTTTTTTTTAAAAAGTGCAGTTGTTTCAGTTATTGTCTTGATTTCAGTGCGAGGTCTTGGAAGGCGAGGGTGAAACCTGGCACAGATGCATTGTGGGTAGGTAGCAGCAGGGAGAAGGGGGCTGGGCATCCCTGGGATAGAGCCCCGAGGCCCCTGGAGATGAGAGGCAGGGAACCCTGTGCCGCTAATTAATGTAGACCCTGCTTAAGGAAAAGCTCTCTTTCCACTGAGAACCATGGATCTACAGTATTTATGTGTGTGTGTGAGTGTGTGTGTGTCCTCACTATGTATATGTGCGTGCATGTGCATGTGTGTGTGTTCTCACCAGCAGTAGTGCTTCAGAGAATAAATTACAGCTTCTCCTTGAGGGTCTGAAGGGGACTGCATGAATTTCACAGCTGAACAATCATCAGTTCCCCCTTGACACACATCCACACACACATTTACTCACACACACACACACACACACACACATTATACATTTGTACACACACCAAACAGCCTGCCACCATGCTTCTGGATGCGTCAAAATGGTGAAAAACTGTAAAAACCCAGGCTACAATAGTCCATGAGAAGTTTGATTTATTTTTTAAATTTTTTAAAAATGTTATGTTATTTCACTAGAAAGATAGATGTGGTTGATTTTTTTTTTCAGCTCAACTTAAACACACCTACTCACTTCATCCTAGCACCTTACGCAACATTGTAACTTCAGTGTGGGAGGCTTATTTGTGGTGTATGTATGTATAGGCTGATGTGTGTGTGTGTGTAGGGGAGAAAAGAGAGTGTTAATAAGCATAGAAATCGTTTTACTGCTTTTACAGTTAGGTGTGTTTGCTTATGTGTGTATGCAGGTGTTTCCAACACTTTGTGAAATATGTTTGTCTTCTGCCAGGTAGATACCAGCAGGGCTGCCATCTCACATGCACTGACTGTAGCTGTTTTCACATATGAACTCCTCACAATGGGAGGAGAATCAGTTGCCCTTCACACATGTAGCACACAACAGGAGACTGTCCGTGTTAGACGCCTTCTCACCTACTGGAAATACCCCGTTTGGTTTAGGCAAGTGGTGGCTCCTGGGTAGAGTGTGCAGGAGGCAGCACATGATGCAAAAAGTATGTTGTGGTTGTAAATCAGCGTTTTTAAACTTCTCACCAGAATTAAAATGGTTTTTATATCACAAGAAATCACGGGAAGTCTTCTCTCCCATTAGCGCCAGCGTCGTTGCAATGCTGTTTATGAGGTATTTCTATATATTTCTGAACACACCTGAGACATCCAGCACCAAGGCTTGAGCGTACATGCCAAGTTTCGTTCACAGTAATGTCACACAGTTCAACAGTAGAGCTTAAGTCTCTTAAACGTTTTCAAGTCATTAACACTATGGATGTAATTCCACCTCCAACCACAATGTGGGTTGCAATGGAGTGGTGCTGTCTGTATTTCTGTTCGTTGACTCCACAGGCAGTAGAAGAAGCAAATAAAAGTTATTTATGAGGTATTTTTATATATTTCTTGAGAACCGCTCATCTAAACAACTTCACACATCTACATTGCACTTCCTCGTTTCCCCAGCAACCCACCTTCCGGGCATAAAGTAGATCGGGTGAATAGTTCCCGAAATATGCAAAGGACAAACTTCTATACATACAGACAGACAGACAGAGATTCCTTGCTCTATATAGAGAGATAACCAGGCACCCATGCATGGTTACTTTCACAGTCACATCCACCTGCTACATGATGCACATTTCCTAATTTGGACATCACTCCTGGAGTTGGGGGTGTTCCCCAGAGATAAAGCTGAACTACTGACACACATGAAGTGCTCCCAAGGGACTCTCCATAACCTGTTGTTCCCCTTCCACAAAATTAGGTTGTAAAAAATAGGCAATAAAGTTCTTCCCGACACGTTACACGCTGTGTTGTCTGTGTGTTATGGGTGTATAAATAGGTAGAGGTCTGTCTGCAATGAGGTGATGAATAAAGTTTTAGCTCAGTAGTCAGTGCAGTTGTCTATGATCTGGGAGACTCCAGTTCGAGACTTCCTTCGTAAGGTAGTTTATTCATGTACACTTATTGTAACACTTTAATTTTCTGAAATTAAAAGCATAATAAAAACAAAAACAGGATTTTTAAGCCTCTTTCTACTTTTATTTGAATACAAATACAAATACAAATAATTTTGCTGCCTCAACAAATATACAAATACTGGGCTCTCTGAGCATAGATCTATCTCATCCCATGTTTTGAAGAAAAATATGTGTAATATCTGGTGTGTATATCAAAAATACTACCCAATAAACACACACCCCTTTCATTGTTTATGCTAAGCTAGGCTAAACAAGCTAAACTGCAGAACGCAAAAAGATTAATAATCCCATTTGGACCTTTCAAAGATCATTTTCAACTGCTAAAACACCTTAGGATAAATGAATAGCATTTCCTGTCTTAAAACTGAAGTAAGCCACATTAAAATAATTCATTAAAGTTAACTACAGATAACAGTTTAATTAACTATTTTTTTTAGTAATCAGAGAGTAGAAGAATAAAAGGGAGATCTGGTGCAAAAAAACAAGTCACTACACCAAACATTCTCATCAGTAACGGCCTCTTAACTGTTCCTCAAAACTGTTTCTTCAGTTTTTTTCCCTCACCCATTCAATTTTCACAGCACCATTTACATGATTTAGCATCCCATATCCTGTCCTTATAGTGCATCAGCTGCAAGATGGTATAATATGCAGCACACATAGACAGCATCTGCCCTCATAGAAATGACTGCTGTCTGCATTAGAGCTTCCCATACATTTTCTAGCCAGAGATACCCATTTCATTTGACTGATAAGATTTCTCCCCAGGGAACTATATGGGAAGATTTTAACTGTACTTGTTTTAATTATAGTGCTGCCTATACTTTACAGGGTGAGATGATAATGATCAGAGAGAATGAAAGCTCTTTAACTTGATCAAATCTGGGATTTTTTCTTCAAACAAAGTGGAGAAAAAAGCTCTTCCTTATTGTGTAAAGTGTGGTTTCTGGAAACATCTTCTGCACTGTTGAGCCTCTTGTGGGAAAAACTGAAATGACTTTACAAGTCATTGGAAAGTGGAAAGTTGTGGTTTTCTCATCCAATTCAATAGAGTTGTGGAGTGGGGGAGTTATTTTAGTAGTAAAAGTCAAGACATTAACAAATGTATTTAAAAATATCTGGTTCTTTAAGAGAAAGTCAGCGGTTCAAACCTGTGTACATAAAAGTCTAAGGAGACATCAACTACAGTATGACTCCCAAGAGGCATTTCTATAAGAAACATAACCAGTTTCTGACATGTAAATAGCAGTTATCTCAACATCTGCCATACCAAAAAGATAGACATATGTTGTTTTTTTTTCACAGCAACAAATTGGAAATATTTACAACTGAACACTGTAATATAAACCTATAGTATTGTTACATTGACTCTGGTGTCGTTAAGGAAAATTGTGGATATGAAATGAAATTGTGAATATAAAAGATTTTTTTGAATTTACAGTGAGGAAAAAATACTCATAATGGAAATCAGATGAACTGCAGTCACCGATCAGACGTGGTGCTTACTGCTAAATATAAAGGCTTTCATAAATCACCATAATAAAATTTATTATTATATTACTGTGATGCCACTTAGCTACACTGAACTAGCTATTATTGTTTACTTTCTTTAGAAATGTAATATTTAAAATGGAAAATGAAAACATAAAGTTTGGCATAACTATGAGGAACTTGGGCAAATTAGTGGCCGGAAATCTCCTTTAATTGACATGTTTATCATGCGTAGCCAAACAAAAACAACACAAATATGGCTCATTCTTTATTGTAATGGTCTCCATTTTACTGTTAATAAAACATTAGTGCAGTGAAATCTTTATTTGTCTTGAATTTATACATTTTCAACACTCCAGTCCTCAGCTGTATGGATAGCTCTAGTATGACAGTACAGAGAGGGTTTCTTTCCCCTCCATGAATACTTAAAGAAGCACAAGCACACATTAATGTATATGGGTATGCACAAACATGTGAGCTGTGAACACGTAGACAAATATTTTAACTCACACTTTGTTCTTCCTCAGACACCCTGCTGTCTGTGCTGTGTCCCTGAGGCTGGCCTCCGTGCCCTCAGGTCCTGATGCTGCCCTACTTTCCCTGTTGACACACACACACACACAACCTGTCCCTAAAGTGCAGGCCTTCAATTGGCAGGTGCACACAGCGTGAAATAACAGGAAGGGGCCAAAAGACAGCCACACCATTGCACTGTATGTATGTGTATGAATGTCTGTGTTAGTATACTTGCTGTGTGTGTACATGGACAGTGGTGAAGGGACAATATGGAGATGGGGGATTGAGAGGCGGTCCAACAGAAAGGCCCAATGTGATTAATACAGTGTTTACACCCGGGGTGCCGGCGTCCCCTGTCCTGTTAATCTGTCCCGCTGACGAGTTTGCTGAGCTTAATGTGAAATGAGGCGTGTAGCCGAGTCGTTTATCATCCAGCCTGATGAGAGGTCAGGCGGACTGTGGCGTCAGCCAATCAGATGCCATTCAGGACCTACAGCAAATAACTGGGCATCCTCAGGAACTCATAAAGTCCAAAAAGTCTTTTATTATCCCAATTTAAACCCATAAAGTAATTAACTCCAACTTTTATTTTTCTATTTAATGTCATTAATTAGCATTTCCATTTAAAATGAGCATAGCATTGGCAGAATGCTTATGCTCTGAGATATTTAGAGAAATACATAGAGGTTTATAAATCAGGATCAAATTAAAGGACCATTCTTGTGTTTTTTTCATTGTTGTAGCCTACCAGTCACATGCACCCGTACTACTGACCAATGCAGAGCAATGTGTTAAACTGTGTGTTGAATGTGCTTTACATGGTTTTTATTGGTGTACTCAGTCAAAGTACTGAAGAATAGAATTCATTTCCATACTGTATGTAAATCAACTTGCTTTGGTTAGATTATCCATCACAGTAAATATTGTTTTCTACCTATAGTGACACCGTTGCTTTATTACATAACCATGATGTAACTCTGGCAGAGGTAAAAGCAGAGCTGACCGATCAATAGCATATCAGTTAGAGAATATGTAACACTGAAGTACAACATCAGCTCAGGTGGATCCTGCTCTTGTGGCCCCATCTTGTAGAGGGGTCTTATGTCAAAATCTAGGTTTAAGAGCTTTGTTATTTTCGGCTATGTCGTGCTCACATGGTGAATATCCATAAATAAAGTTGTGTTTAATCAAAATGACCACAAATGAACTGACATTCAGAAAACCTGGTGCCAAGTAGTATTCAGAGACATGGATACTGGTAGATTTCTGGGTCTCAGGGCAAATAATGAAACTGCCAAGTGTAGTCTGGAGTAAAGAATGTACTTAATGAACCATTAAGAATTGATGCCACCTTATTCTGCCTATGTGAGACTTTGTATCCCTCCATGCTAAATAAAATCCTGAAATGCTTTGGTGTGAAAGTGGAATTTAAGAACATGTCTTTTCAGTTTGTTAGATGGATGACAATATAACAAATTAAAAGAATTATTAAAAAAAAATATTCATGCATTTCCAAACACAAAACCGGATGTGTCGACAAAATAGAGTTGAGGCTGTGTAAAGCTGTTTGATATTGGTGATAGCTAGATCTGACAAGCTTTCATAGAATTAATAACACATTGGGTTCTGCTGCAGGCTGATTTTCTCAGATCTGACGCTTTATTTCAGTTTTTAAATAAGTCTTCACTTCTATTGCATGTAGCCGCATAGCACAAATTATCAACTTTACTGGCATTGTAATGAGATATTAAGGCATAAAACAAACCATGGTATTAATCAGTTGGGAAAAAAAAACCCTCTTGCTGTAACTGTAAGTTTTTTTCATTCAGAGTGTTAAATGTGACAGAGAAAGGGAGAATTCAGCCTGAGTCGTGATGTGAGACGTGACTTTGAGGGATCACAGAATCTGGAAGGCGTGTCAACAAAGCTGCGGTGTCGGAGAGACGAAAGTTGCAAGAGGTATTTTTAGCACAGAGCTTCTGAGGTATACATGCATTCTGGCCTGTTGCTTCACTCTTCCCAGCAGTGCCGGGGTGGAAGCGAGCTAAATGGATTATAATAGCGAGGATGTGGCTACACAATACACTCTACTTTGTCTGTTCTACACCCTGCAGACTTGGCACTTGAATTTGCAAAGGAACGGAAGTGTACACATGTCTGTGTCTGTGTGTTTTGGAGGTATGTATGCAGACATAAAAGAAAATTCCCTAAAATATCTTGCTGTTGAAAACATCTTTTGGCAAAGTACCTCGGATAACTGGGACCATTTTGTTGTTTGCTGGTATATTCTTTGTTTTTCTTTGCTATATAGTATCTGCATGTTACATCATGTTTATACAGTATGTCCCATTAAGTTTTAAGTGTCTAACCCTCTTCATCACTAAATAACTCCTTTAATGCGCTGATCATTGCAGAGTGATGAGTGTAATAATGACAGTCATGGGTGGAAATGACAGGTTAGATATACACTTACATGTGCAGCTGGTGGTTGCATCAAACAACTAACAAACAAGCTAGCTTTGATCCGGACTTTCTGCACTTTCTGGTAGAACTGAGATGTTTAGCTGACCAAACACCATGAAGCTTATCTTTGAGACATATTTTACATTTTCAGCAGAGGAAGAAATGTTTGTATTAGGGCTGTCAATCAATTAATCTGTCAATCTTTTTAATTTTGAAGCTTGTAATTATGGATATTAAAATGTAAAATCGCAGAATTAATGTGGAAACAACACCAAGGAGGTATATTTAAATTCAAATACGATTGTTTAATAGCATCTTTATTAACTTTGAACACAGATTATTTCCTGTGAACTACACATTTCCCATAAAAGCATCAAGGACATTGACTGTCAGCTTGAAAGGCGTATTTCTTATATGCACTAATAGAAATAATAACAAAACTCAGGCCTGTACAAGGTTTCTGCCAGTGTATTCAGGGGTTTTCCCCGGATGTTTCTGAGACAAAGGTGGCAAAAGCTGGAGAACGTGCGTGGTGTGCTTGTGCGTGCACCTTAGAGTGTCATGTGCTTAAGTGAAAAAAATCACAATTTGACAGACAAAAGTGTCTACAGGGATTAAAATCTGATACCAAGATGGAACAAAAAGGTGAAAAATTACAGTTGTGACAAATGTGTTTATTTTGTAAGCCTGGGACAAGATGATTCTATACTATCAAGATACATGGGTGCTGATTTGATTCAGAAATGATTCTCGATTCAAAACCAATTCTCGATTAAACGACTAGACAAGGGGGCGCTATTTCCAGTTTCTTGCTCCAGTATACTGTGTGCTAAACCATTCACTGCTGTCCTTATTCCGCTGAAATACAATATGAAACATCACTGGCAGATAAGATAAATGGTCCGCAACCTTTTTATTTTAAAAAATTAACTGCATTAATGAATGAATGAATGAATTTGAAAATAATCTTCCAGTCTCCTGCCTGTATGAGGATAACAAACTGAAGTGGAGGAGGAGTGCTCTGCTGTGTTGTTAACCTCATGTCTCCAGCAGTAGAGAGCAGCCTCTCTGCTGCACTGTCAGCTCCGAGGAAAGACATCATTGTCCAAGCTGCTGAGTGGGCGCAGAGTTTCTGAGGTAAAACAGACTGAGCTTACAGAGTTATTTTCTTCACCTCAAAGTTGGTTTAAGTTGTTAAATGCTGCAGTGTGTGTTGGTCAGCAGGTCTCATTTGTTACTGCATTAGTCTCTAAGTGACAGCATAGAAAGTTCACAATTTAGCACTACAGCACTGCACTTTTCTGAATTGAAATGTGTTACACAGGTCGCGTAGCTCCTTTTACGGAATAGCTCAGTTTCGTAGCGAGTGTGCGGTCAAGAGAGAGATAGTGAATAACCCGCCTGCCATCCAGAGAGAGACACACTGAAAGCAGGCTGAGCAGGCAGAGAGCGGGAGAGTTTCTGCCGAAAACAAGTACCGAGACCCAGGGAGACATGAGAGCAGCTACTCACTAACAGCTAACATTACGAGAGATTTCAGTTTTTAACAGTAGCGTCCGTCGTCCGTATTGATAACACGCATAGTATTTTACAAATTAGAGGTTTTTTTATTTGATGAACGTGGCACTGATATGCGAAAATTAGATTTTTAAATCGCTTTTCTTGGCTCGAGGAAAGTTTTACAAACATAAAACCTCCATGGATTAAAAGTTCGTAATTGAAAGAGTCATAATTGACGTTTGCAGTTCAAGGCGTCCTGTCAACAGATTTGCAGACGTCAATGGTGGTCTATGGGGGAAATCCTTTTTGGGCCGCAGGGGGATTTTTCGCTGCAATACCACAAGTGACCACTGGGAAAAAATGGCTGCAAGGCAGAGCGGCAGCGCCCTGTCCAGCTCTTATTATACATCCATGGTCCAAACATGGAACATGGTGCCTCACATGGAAGAAAAAGTCTTCCTGAACACTAGATTAGTTTCTAGCACACACTTAAGCATGCTCAAGACTGTAATGGTTAAGTTGACACAAAGCTTGCACTAAAAGGTTTCCTGTGTGTACTACTGTGTTTTGAGTGCACAAGGCACTTTTTGTGCTTTTTTGTGTTTTTTGCAGTATTTATATTTGTAATTCTCACTGGAAGTACTCTGGTACCCTTCAATCCAGTGTGTACAAGATGGTTTCTGATGCATGCAAAATAGTTTTCCATGCACATGTGATGGTACTACATAGAAAAAAACTTTTTTTCTCTCCTTTTGTACTTTTTACTCTTTGCAATTTAGATTTTTTTTGTTCTTGACACTTGGCAGTGTTGATGGATACATTTATGTGTGGCTGACCCTTTAAGAGGCACAGCACTTCATTTCCAGCCATGTTTGTTATTCTTCTGGCTAGGACAGTTAAATCTATATTTGTGGAAGCTAACAATGCCCTCCTACAAACCATGAAAGGCAAACTTCTACGCTGTGGTGAACAACCTGGCTTTGCTCCAATAATGAATAATGAATAGTAGACCATCTTTCTGGACTTACTTGCTGTCGTTTTTGCACCCAAACAAGCTTAAATTTAATTGCGAGTCATATTCAGTCTGAGCTGTGAAATGTACTCATATTCACAGATAGTTCACCTTGGTGTTCTCATAGATAATGCTCTTTATTTCACATATTTTCAAGTTCACTCTCAGTGGAAATTTACACTCTGTGGTTGGATCATCACAGGTTTGAGGGCAAAATTGATGTCTCACACATATTTCTTGCAAATGTTTGCTCATATAAAACAAACAGTTTGTGTGCTGATATTCAGCTGTAACCCTGTCTTAACATAATAATGCATAATGTAGTGTATAATCCTCTGTGTGAATGCACAGAAATGCATAGATGATCCTAATGCATTGACAGGATGTGTGGTCTGATGAATGTGAGCGTGAATAAGCAGATATGGCAAAGAGGTAGATGGATGCCAATCTGAGCTAATGGCTTATATTATTCCATGCTACTCTCACCATTTACTCTCCAATATAACAGCTACAGTGTTTTTCCCTCTTTCTCTGAAGCTCTGGAAATGTTTACTGTGCTGCATCTTAGTATTTGCTCACTTGAAGGTCACTCTGTTCAATTACAAGCCAAGCAGAGCTCATAAACAAGTGACATGAACTGAAAGTATACCACATACTGGGAGAGAGGTCAGGGTGCATGCTGACTGTATGTGCTCTGCTTTGTATGTCAACATCTAATACCCTTACTTTTGGTTCAGACTGTGTTTTCATTGGCTATACACCATGCCATGTTGTTCATTTTTTGATACAGACTTTTGAACATTGGTGGATTTATTGTCACCACAGTTTCATTATTTCACCTGGGCCTATTAGCTTAACAGCTTCATATTTACATGAGACAGTTCAAATTCTCGTGTTAATTCTCAGATAAGTCAGTTCATGTTCATGCTTATTTGGAAATAAAGGGAACAGGAACAGGAAGTAGTGTCAATTCTGACCTGCGTTCAGCATTTCTGCCCAAAGAAGCAGCCGTCTTTCAGCTGCAGCTCCTGTAGAGCTAACTGCCGCACAAACTGCCTTCACCAGGCTGACTGACAGCAGACACTTACTGAACCCAAATAGTTTGCATGTCGACTCCACAGGAAGAAATCCACAGTGTTTGTATTTATAAATAGACGGTAATGATGCAGATGATACATGATACATCAATGTACTGATTCATGGGCTTTATTTCTACCCCACTGTAGTGAGTGAACCTACCTTTCTGCCTACAGTGAAACAGACAAGCTCACAGACAGACCAGGCGCTGGTCAGTCACTGTAGATATGGTAAATAAGTTCAAAACACATATAGCAGAATATTCAACATGGGCCTTCAGTAAACAGCTGTCTGTGCAGATTACGCTTCGTGATTGGTTGATGCTTTTATTCACTGTGTGAAAACCAAGCAGCAACCTCTGGGGCTGTACAATGAAGCCAATGCGGAAGTGCCCAAAAAGTGCAGTTCCTTGAATGGCCACTTGAGGCTCCAAAAGCGAGTCATTCCCCATAGACCCCCATGTTAAAATGTCCAACTTTACAGCAGAAATAAACATGTTTACAGCCTGGTACAAAAAACGGTTTTGGTCTCTATAGCTAATTTCCCCTTCCATGACAACTGTTTAAATCACCTGTTTAAATTTAATAAGCTGTAAAGTTCTGCACAATGAAGGACATGGCTGCTTTGAGTGACAGGTCCTCCAGCCGCTAGGTGGCTTGTTTCAACCATTCGGCCAGCCTCTTTGCCCATTTTTGATTGGCTGGGAGTTAGGCAGCATCATGCACTGCCAAGATGGCGACGGCTGGAGCGGCTCACTTTGAGCTTCAAAACCGCTCTTGAGAAACCGATGGGTGACGTCACGGTAACTACGTCCATATTTTTATACAGTCTATGGTGAAAACTCAGAAAAATTGTCGCTTTTTCGCGTTAGCGTTCTATGTGAAAGTACTCATATCACAAACATAAAAAACATATTGATGTGCAAATTAATCACACGCAAAAAAGACCCAGAGTGTGTAAAATCCTTTACTGTTAACCTTTTCCTCTGCTCAGCTCGCATTCACTGTCACTTTCCTGCCGCTGGCTCTCTCATGTAACCTCTCACACTATGCGCACAAAATACACACTGCCCTATTCCTTAGAAGCTCCTTTCCAGTGTATCAAACTTTTGCTCCTAATAAATTTTAAGCCTGCTTGAAAAGTTGAGATTTTTGGTTTATAGGGAGAAAAAACAACAACAAACAAAAAACAGTCAAATCAGCCTGACGGGTACAAAGATTGATCGAACCACTCCAAATACTGTTGTTAATTCTTCTTGTGTGTATTCAGTATAAAATGATGTGTGTGTGTGTGTGTGTGTGTGTGTGTGTGTGTGTGTGTGTGTGTGTGTGCGCTGGTTGTATGGTCCTCTGTCAGTCGCAGCCTTCTGCTGATGTGTCAAAATGTCGGTCGCCTCCTCCGTCGATATAATATGCGGCTCTGCGTGCAGCCTGAGCCAGGCGGGCTGGGGGAGAGCAGAGAGCAATAACTGTGAATGAGGGAAGCAATAACTCCACTGACTCCCTCATCAAATCAGAGCCGACTGATGCGGAATAATCAGCAATTGAAATCAGAGGGAGGAAAAAAGCTGAACTGACAAAATGGGAAATGTCATCATGAGAAGAGCAATAATAAAGGAATCAATGAGGTGCAGTTGCTGTTGCACTTCTCTGAAGCAATAAAACAATCGGGGCAGAGCTCTGCCTTCTCACTGTTTTCAGAGGGATGAGAGCAGACAGAGGAGGAGAGAAAATCACTCTGGTGCAGCTGCCTGGTGTGGTCAGTATAAAACACATAACTCTGAGAAGAAGACATTGATACCAGACCGACAGACAGATTAGTGACATGAAGATGCATTCAAAAATATGTATGTATGAGTAATATGGAATAATCCATAACCTGCCATATACAGTGATGAAATGGATGTTTTACTGTCTACAGCTAGTTCATGAAAGCATTTACATGAGCAGTTTTCACAACTTCATGAGGGAAAAAAGCACAGAAAGTCATGTGTGTTTTGTGTACGGAAGCATTATATGCACACAAGTATTTACTAATTTATTTATAAGGGACAGCCCACATTGATTAACATCAGTGTAATATACTGTACATGTGCCAGATTTTGCCAAAAGGAGCATTCTGTGGGCAGGTTGATGTTAAGAATAAGCACGACAAAAAGCAAATACTGTATGTAGAATGTTGCAAACCTGACAGCTAAGACAACTGGCATGTAGGTCTTTAGTCCAAATGCATAAAAGAGCAGGAATCCTAATTTTACATTTATTAAATGTAAATTCAAAATTGAATCAATAAAGTTGTCTTTAACAGTCTGTGTGTTAAATAACGATATGATATGTTAAAACCATTTGTTTCAGGACTAACTGGAAGGCATTCAAATCCAGTATTTGAGACAAACCATAATAAAATGCAGGCAAATGGTACATTTTTTGCCTCTCAGAATTCTTATAAACACACTTGAATATGGCAGGGTTAAGACTTGAGAGACATTGACTCAGCAGAGCTTCAAATCAATTCTGTAATTTTCCCGGCTGATGTGTGTTGGAGGTGAATTCCATGCAACGGCAGTTCGGTTTTTGCTTTTTGTTCAGAGAACAAACCAACATTCTTTTTCAAAAGTTAGTTTCAACTGAAGTGTCCAAGTGTCCATGACTTTATGGTTCCACATATGTCAACATTTCATAGCAAGAAATATTACTGAATGATTGTGATGTGACATCAAAAGCTGCTCTGAAAACAAGCAGTACAGCTCTCGCTGTTTTATTCATCAAATAATTGTGTCTCTGCTGTTTTTACACACATTAGTGTGAAGGCAGCACAAGAAGCTCATTTGTAGTGGACATGGACATCTGCTGGGTGTGCGTGGCAGAGAGTAAGTGTGTGGATGTCGAGGTGGTGATAGGTGTGGAGGATGTCTCCCTTCCTTTTTTTTTAACACTTAATATTTTGAATCCCATTTGTTTCCTCAACTTTTTTTTTTTTTTGTAGAAGATACAGATACATTCATTACAGTAATATAAAGTTCATAATCTAAACACTTGACTTGACTTATCCGTTAGCCAAGAGAGGAAAAATGGGCATAATAAAAAAACAAAAGCATTAACAGTATGTCTCTATGGTTAAATATGTCTTAAAGGGGCCATATTATACCCCTTTTTCACAAGTTAACACAGTTCCCTGAGGTCTTAATAAAATGTATCTGACATGCTTTGTCAATATACCACAAGGATCAAACACTACAGCAGCCTTCTCATCCTGTCTAAACAGCCTTGTTTAAAACAGCTGGTTCCGGCCAGCGCTTGTCCCGCCCACCTCACCCTCCTCTTCCGCAGGGTGTGCCGGCTACCATGGCAATGGAACCCAAGGGAAACATGGCTGACGGAGAAAACATAACAGTGTCGATAAGCGGTGCAGCAAACACACCAAATGCCTTGCAGGATCATTTGTGTTTATTCACCCTGAACAGCCAGTGAGCAACAGCAGGCACTGACTAGTCTAAATGAACCCAGAATAAACTGAGATTTTGCTGTGATTTACAATTTGTAAGAAGCCTGAATTCATCCTTTGTCAGGTCAGTCTTGCAAGACGACAAGCAAACTACTTTTAAAATGCTTCAGATCGATGTGGGCTATGCTAACATTGTAGCTGCTCACTCAAAATAACGTCATCTAAGGGCATAAATACAGCAGTGACGTTATTGTTTATACATATAGATAACTACATACTGTGTCACTTTAAAATGATATAAATTCACCGGTATTTAATATGTTTATTATCAGTGACAGCAGCTGAGGTGCTGTGTGACGCTAGTGTTAACTTAGCTCCAGCTAAATTGAGAAGCGAGTTTGAGGATAAATCCACTTAATCCAAAAAGTATAAAAAATGATCTCCTCCTGCTGGTAAACTGCTCCAGATCAGAAGAGAATCGGGTGTTAATTCCTCCAGAAGATGAGACAGCAGCAGTAACACAGGACTCTCTGGCTCTGCTCTCTCCTGCAGAGCTCACTGGCGCTCAGCAGCCATCTGTTGGCAAGCAGCGGCTCCGTCCGCCGGTCCAGCCCTGCAATATGCAAATTTTTCACCCTTAGCTAGGCTTAGCTTAGCTTAGCCGGATCCTAGCCAGCGCTTGTGAGAAAAACATGGCGGACCTCAGGAAATTTGGTGGGTGGAGAGACTCAGATAGAGGCATGTCTGGGGGCGCGGTACATTTTCAGTGAAGCCCCAAGTGATATAAGAAGGGGCGTCAAATCTGAATGGCTTGTTGAATCACAAGAGTGCAGAGTAAGCCAGCTCACACCAAACTGACTGGATGGTCTTATTTCACAGTTTGTGTGTTAATAGGCACATCAGAGACCTAAATACATACACACAAGGACTGACAAAGTGAGTTTATTATAATATGGCGCCTTTAAGGAAAAGAAAAAAAAACATGCCCTTACTGTAACCACGTGTTGTAATCCTAGCCATGCCTCAATCATAATTTATTTGCCATGATCGTGTCTTTGCTTTAACCATATTGTAGTAGCCTAGAATTGTCAGAAATGTATGTTTTTGTCTGGTGCATGTTAGATTTATAGTAGCTCAAATTGCAGCTGTTATGCTTATTACAGGCTGACAGAGCCACTAGCATGGCTGTAAACTCTTAGTCTTTTTATCAATATGATGAAGAACAAAGATCAAGAAAGTAAATATTAAGAAATGTAAAAAATGAGTTTCCAGTAGATTCGGAAGCGGTGATGCATCTTATATTGACACTTAGGTGAGAGTTTATTTGATCAGGCTGTTAAAAACTGTCTATGTAGTGAAGCTTGGGATGTTTTATGACATTAGATTAGGGGATTTTTTTCACATATTTACCATTAAGAGCACAAAGCACATATTTGGCCATATAATCTTCATAATATGTGTTGACAAATGCCTTCAATCTAAACTTTAAGCAATATTTTAACATACATACACCAGCAACATTCAAACTTGTGAACTTGGGGGAAAAAAAGTGATTAACTTCTATTCGGATGGTATAAAGCAGCTCTGCCTCCTGCAGTGAGTCATCATGAATCCCCCAGTGTTTGTTTTTCTGCTTGTTTTTTTCACTCCCATTTTTTTTTCACGGGAGTTTGTTAAAAGCAAAGCCATGTATTTTCCTCAACTGTCACACTCACATTCATTGTTTTCTTTTCTAAATTGTTATTGTTCCACCCGTGACCCATTTTCTCTCAGCCAGCCACCCCCACACACACCTACACACACACACATACACACACACACACACACACACACACACACACACACGTAAAAAACAAATCTCTGAAATACACACATCACAGGGGACAGAAGCACATTCATTGTGAGACCAAAAACCCAGAGCTGCAGTCATATGCTAGCACACCCACACACACGCGAGCAGGAATGTGTGACATACAAACACAACAGGGGACAAAAACACAGTCTTTTTTTAAGTCACCTTTTGGCTGGACCACAACAATGGGGCCAGCCTTAGAAACGCAAATATCTGACTGACTGAGTGTTGAGGTTGAGGTCTGCCAAAGGTGGCCAAAGCTAAGTATCACAGAATGCATTTAGCACCAACCTGCAGCAATAATGGAGATTCGCTGTAGGACTGTTAAGATGTCATAATATTTGTTCAGGTGAGAAAGTAACCATTTAGATTCCCAATATGTGGTCAGTTTATCCAAATAACACCCATTTGGAAATTTGCTGACATTTTCAGAGATGTTTCGGAGCTGCTGGCCAGGTGAGACCAGCTGCTCATCTCAGCTGCTAGCAGCCCGACTCCTGAGATGATTGGCCGGTCAACGTCCATTGTCATCCCGGGGAGAACATGATCTGATGAACTGATCTGTGCAGCTCTGTGGCAATTTACAACTGGCTCTAATGTCTCTGTAGCATTTTGATATATGATATAATTCCTTTTGGAAGATAAATTTTGGTCTCACAGATGAAATCTAACAATTGTAGCTGCCACATTAGTTTGTTTAAGTGTAAAGTGAAGCTTCATGTTTTTACTGGATGGAGCAACAGTGCTGCCTTTGCGGTTCTATATGTACAGATATCACCACATTTTAATAAATATATCAGTTATTAAAATTAAGTTTTAAGTGGAGATTTAAGAGAGGATAGTGAGTGCAGTTTCACAGATGCAGTGGTCCAGTGGAGAACATTATAAGCAATCATAGAATTTGCAAAAGAAACAGTGAAGGGAACCCGATATGAGTGCACTAATAGGTATAAAGTGTGTGAAAACATTCCCGGGCCATCAGGACATCAATAAAATGAGACCTATAATCCCTTTCCTCACCTCCTTAAAATGTTCCCACATAGAGATCCTGCAATAAAATGACAAAGAAAGAGAAAACTAACATTATCCTTTATTATGTTTGACCAGAAAATCTTAATGCAGGGACACGAGCTTCCTCAAGCTCACACACAAACACACACACACACAGTCTGTCTCTTCTGGTGAGATATTTACCCCCAGATTTCCATAATTTCAGTCTTACTTCAAATGTGTCTGCAGAGAGTTAACTTCAGCTGCTTTAAGTCTTCCAACCAATCAAAGCGCTTTTACACTACGAATCACATTCACCCATTCACACACATTCATACGCTGATGGCACAGTCATCAGGAGCAATTTGAGGTTAAGTATCTTGCCCAAGGACACATCGGCATTTGGAGATTTCAGCAGGCTTACCCCACAGTGTTGCTCATGTTGCAAGTATATATCCTAACATGCCGAAATCTGTGCTTCACTTGGTCAGGAGAGAATCATTTCACAAATAATCTCCTGTTTTTCTGTAGTATAGCATGAAAAGTGACCTTAAAAAAGAGATCTAGAAAATCCTCCTTGATTTTTCAAATTCTTCTGGTTTCTTTACCCCCCAGTCCTGCTCCTGGCTGTTATTAGCCGATTTAAAAATAATTATGACATCCATTATCAGAGGGGACAAACATGACATGAAAATAATTAGCACCACCAGAGAGCATTGAAATGCTCTACAGTGGTGACAGTGGCCATTTTGTTTTTCATGTTTCTCATCCATTTCCCTTACACCCAAGAGAGACAGAGAGAGAGGCAGGAAGAGAGAGAGAGGATGAGCGCTGTAGTAGAGGCTAAGCTGTGTGTTGAGGTGCTCAGAAAGTCATTATGTTGGTCCAGGTAATGGGAAGGCCTGGGGAAAGTGTGCAATAAGAGGGATTCGGCTTATCTCCCACCTAGACTGGCCTGAATACCATTAATTACCTGTTCCCTGTGCCTGTCTCAGCTCTATCTGTGTCTCTCTGAGGCCTCTCCTCCCCACTCTGAATAGAAGTTCATTTTTTCTTTTCCCCCCACCACTACCGCACAACTCCACCACCTCCACTATCACACCGTCCTTCCTCTACCCTGCACTTATTTAAAGCTGTAATATGTAATTATTCCGCATCATTAAAATGCCTGAAAACAACTAGACCTGTGTTATGTATTTTGTTGAGTTGTGTAATTACATTATCCTAAATGTTTCCAATAATTTTCAAACCCAGAGAAATCTGTAATTTTAATCAAGGTCAGATCATACACCTACAATACATCGGCATTCCAATGGAGTCTACCAAAGAGCATATGCATACAAGATCATTCGTCTGCGTTGTGGTTGTTCCACAAAAACTGTTATAAACTGACAGTTTTAAGCCACATTTTTATGATAAACTGTTTAGATCTTGGTCATTTTTAACTGTGTCTTTTAACCAGATGAAGGATTTTAGTCACCAGATGTCTGGATCTTAGGTTATCAGAGAAACAAGCTGAGCAAATGTTAGCAGCAGCTCAGCTAACAGTCCCTACTGGACGTCTGGTGCCGATTTTTATGTAAAACTTTTTTATTCAGTGTTTTAACCTGTTTTAATCACCGGGTCTGTTTGTTTTGGAGAGGAGGAGACCTCTGCAGATAATTTGGCTCCCAGTAAAAACATCCTGAACAATGAACATTGGAGTAATCCTAACCTGAAGAAGCTGGTTGTTTAACAATAAAGACTACAACTCCCATGATCCCACGCTTCTTCACACTGTCATCACACTCCGCCTTTTGTTATTGTTTTGATTGAGAGACCCCTAGTGGCTGAAATTACATATTGTGCGTTCAAGCTCATTTGCTTCAATGAGGCCTTGGATTCTTACTGATAATGGACAATGTTCCACTCAAATTATTAGTTTGGATTTTTGACCAGTGTCGCAGGTTCGCTTTCAAGGAGGTACCAATGATGGCTCAGACGACGAGAAAACTTCAGTGTGGTGATTTTTTAGTTCCCAAACAAGAGTGGCAAAAATATTTACAGTGCAGAGGTGGAAAAAACCCAAAAACAAAAAAAAGTATTTACAAGACAGGTTTCACACTGGCAGCTCATCACTCACATTGCTGCTCGGCCAAGAACCAAAAACCCAACAACCCTAAATGAGCAGAGCTCCCCTTATATATTCTTAGCCCCTCCCCCGGGCAAACCAATTAACAAATTATAGTGTCCAACGTTCAAATTTAGCAACACAACAAACATAAATTCAGAACTCAATGATATACTTTGCATGAAGGAAAAATGGCACTAATCGCCCTCCATACAGCTATGGCCAAATACCCCCAAACCAGAATAAATCATAAAATATCAGTCCATTCAATGTTAATGGTATGGTCCACGGTCACATTACCCTCTTAAGCGCGCCACCAAGCGCTATTTATGGTGTGTCCAGGAAGTGCCTCAGTTTGGTCCATGCCCGGAGGCAACCAGAGGCAGCGGCAGCAGGTAAGTGTGTATGTGTGTGTGTCGCGTCAGCGCCGAGTGTGCACCCTCGAACGCCTAGCGTGAAGAAAAGAGTTCGGACAGTGGGGAAAAGTTTGTGGAAGTGCAGGACCACGGGACACAAGTGCGGGCCTGCAAGAAACAATTTTAACTGGAGCATGGCTCCGCAGGAACAGTGGGAGCGCTGCGCGCTGTGCGCTCCCGGCACCGGCGCTCTCTCTCTCCAGCCAAGAGAGAGAGAAACGCACGCCGGTTAGAGCATGATGGAGCGTTCACCGGCGCCCCGTCACATTATCCCCCTCCTCCCCGAGGTTGGCGATGTGCGGCAACCTTGAGAGATAATCTGCCACAACATTGGTCTTCCCAGCTCGATGTCGGATCTGGAACTGAAAAGGCTGGAGGGAGAGGTACCAGCGGGTGAGACGGCTGTTATGATCTTTCATGGAGTTCATCCAGGTCAGAGCGCGATGGTCGGTCTCCAAGTCAAATTCCCTCCCCAGCAGGTAGTATCTCAGACTCTCCAGGGCCCATTTTATGGCCAGGCCCTCCTTCTCCACAGTGGAGTACCTGGTTTCACGGGGCAGCAATTTGCGGCTCAGGTACAGCACTGGTTGTTCTTCACCAGGATCACCTGGGCCAGGACTGCCCCCAGTCCCACGGCAGAAGCGTCAGTCTGGACCAAGAACCGCTGGCTGAAGTCGGGACTCCTCAGCACTGGAGAAGAGCACAAGCAGGCCTTGAGGGTTTGGAATGCGGTCTCACAGTCCTCATTCCAGGCGACCAGGTTCCTCTGGTCCTTTGCTGTCAGAGCTGTCAGAGGAGCGGCGATGGTGGCGAACTGCGGGACAAATTTCCTGTACCAGCCAGCCAAGCCCAAGAAGGACCTCACCTCCTTCTTCGTGCGTGGGCGTGGGCAGCCGCAGATGGCCTCGACCTTGTCCACCTGTGGTCGGACCTCGCCTCGTCCCAGCCGGTAGCCCAGGTACTTAGCCTCCTCCTTGGCCCACTGACACTTGGCAGGATTCAGTGTCAGACCCGCCTGCTGGATCTGGCCGAGGACTCGCTCCAGATGACACAGGCGGGTTGGGTAGGCATCGAACTCCGACATTGCGTTGAGCTTCCTGAAGTCGATGCAGATGCGGAGTGAGCCGTCCTTCTTCACCACGATGACTACCGGGTTGCACCACTCAGATTGTGATGGCTCGATTACCCCCAGACGCTGCATCTCCTCCACCTCCTTCAGGAGCTTTGCCACCAGGTGTTGGGGCACTCGATAGGACCTCTGGCGAACCGGCCCCCTGTCTTTTAGGCTATCAGAAAGGTCTCAGGGCAGCAATAATTGACAATCAGATGATCAACAAGTCCTTATCACCTAATGACAAAATAGGTCGATGTCAGTACGTTGTGAAATGTTGACTGTTGGCATTTTTCTGGCATGGTTTGGGTCCACTTGTCCCCTTAGAGGGAAATGTCACTGTAAATCAATGCAAATTTGTTCTGAGTCATCACCTTTATCCTATGATGAAACATTTCTATCCTGATGGGAGTGGTCTCTTCCATGACATGATGACAATCCCCCAATTCATAGGCTACGAGGGGTCACTGAATGGTTTGATGAGTATGTCTTGATGAGTATATCTTCACAGTCACCAGATCTCAACCCACTTGAACACCTATGGGAGATTTTGGACTGACGTGTTAGACAGCGCTCTCCACCACCATCATTAAAACACCAAATTAGGGAATATCTTTTTGAAGAATGATGTTCCTCATCCATGGCATTGATTCTACAAGTCTCTAGAACTCTTCTGGAGGGATGAGCACCATACCTTAAACCTTAAAGTGTTGTTAGGTGGTCAGAGCCATAAAGAGTGGAGGTAGTTGTCTGTGGTGCCTAGAGTGCATTGTGAACATTTAACATTCTGTGTTGGAGACTCATTTCTATGCATTTTGTTTTGAGTGATGTGTGTTTTATGGAGGATTTTACACTGGATGAGTTGTAGATTTGTATTCTTTGTCATTTCAAATGAATTTCTGCAGACCTGTTTGTGGAGGTTGGTGTCAGAGGGGAGAGATAAATCTCTTTCCCATTTAGCAGTTGGCAGGTGGATGTTGTTATCTATATTGGAGATTAATTTATATAAAATTGAAAGAATTTTGGTGAATGTAGAATATTTCATGATCTGTTCTGCTGGTTGGAGTGGATTACTTATTGTATTGATTTTATATTTAATGACTGATTTCATTTGTAGGTAGTTTGTAGTTAAGTTTCCCCCTCTGACCCCATGCTTCTGGTTAGAGTGGATCCATTTAACGAGATACTGCAATTGGTTTGCCAGATAATAGTGAAAAAAACTGGATGCATCTAGTAAGATATTGCCAGCATATAAATTAATGTTGTGTTTTACATTTGCTGTGTAAATTCCTTTTATTTTATGGTTGTGGGATGGCACAAGCAAGAGGTTCAATGAAAATGGCAAAAAGCAAGGTAGAGAGTAGGGATGTGCAGAGAGCCTAGTATTTGTATTTGTATTTATATTTGTATTTGTATTCGAATAAAAGTGGAAAGGGGCTTAAAAATCCTGTTTTTGCTTTTGTTACACTTTCAATTTTAGAAAATTAAAGTGTCACAATAAGTGTTCATGCATAAACTACTTTATGAAGGAGGTCCCCACATCGGGTCTTGAACTGGAGTCTCCCAGATCATAGACAACTGCACTGACTACTGAGCTAAAACTTTATTCATCACCCCATGCAGACAGACCTCTACCAATGTGGTACCTACCTGTCTAGTGCCCCTGTGCAGTGTGAACCTTTGTGATGTGTTCCTGTTCGTAGTGACAGTGGCCATGGGTGTATTATATAGTGCTTTTATCCAATGATTGAAGTACTATCCAAAACCAAACTTTTATAAAGCAATGAAAATGAAAATTCAGTTTACTTTATCAGTTGCTTTCTCTGCATCTAGTGAAACTACAATTGTCTTTGCTTTGTTGCGTTGTGAATGTTGTTCTTAGTGGGAGGTCATCTCCCGATGAAGCCTGTTTGAAGCCGGTCATTATTGACTAAAGATGGAAGTATGGTTTCTAACTGGGGTGCCATGGAGATAATTTAATGTCTGTATTGACTAACAATATATAGGGTGGTAGCTAAAGCGAAGAGTTGCTTCCTTGTCCGGATTTAATAATACTTTTATAGCAGCAGTGTTCATCTTGGCTGGGGGTGGATGTTGGTTACCATCTTAAAAGTGGGCTCAGTGTCCACCAGAAGTGTTTAAGGAATTCAGCAGGGAATCCATCTTTTCTGGGTGCTTTATTATTAGGCATATGTGTAAGAGTATTGTGTAGTTAAGAAATGTTAATGGAGCATCTAAAATGTCTGATTGATCAGTGGAGATTTATGTTAATAGCAGATTATCTAGAAATGAGTGAATATTTGTTGGGTGGGGATTATTTTCAGGGGAATATAGATTCATTTATGGCTTAAGGAGGTTGAGTATAATTTCCTGCTGAATTCCTCACTATTTTTATGAGTGATTTCTTTTCATTGTGCTGAAGTAGATTTTCTAGAAAATTGCTTGATTTATTGTTTTGTTCTTGTATTGAAGCTGTTGGAGGAATAATTCAGTTTTTTGTCAATATATTATTAATTGAAATTTAAGGGTTTGTAACTCATTTCAGGTGTGCTCTGTGGGGTTGTTTGCATAATCTGTTAATTCTTTTATTTTGTTTTCTAAGTTGCTTTGTGGTTTTTGCTTTTGTTTTTTTTTTTCTTATGAGAGGAGTATCAAATAATTCTTCCTCTAATTACAGCCTTACCTGTTTCCCATAGTGGTGTTGGAGAGGCATTTGGAGAGTCATTCATTTCTAAAAAAAGATGCTCACTCCTCCCTGATTAAGCAGTAAAACTGAGGATCTTTAAGTAGTGAAGTGTTAAAGCACCATGTAGGGCAGGATGTAACGGATGATTCAATCCTCAGGGAGTGTTACAGGTGCATGATTGCTAATTATGATTGGGCTGATTTTTGTGTCTAGGATATTTGGAATGATAAAATCGCTGGATAGGACAAAGCCAATTTGTGAAAATGTGGGGGAGAAAAGTAGGAATATTGTCTTGCAGTTAAGATTTTTAAGCCTCCAGCTATTGCTAAGACATCCATGTACTCTTTTATTGTTGTTGAGGATTGAGAAATCCTTCACTTGCCTGACCACAATTCAAGAATTGTCTATTGATGGATCAAGTACGGTGTTGAAATCACCTCTGATTATATGCATTGAGTTCGAGGTGTAGTTGGTTATTTGCAAGAAAAATGTTTGATAGAATGAAGGGACATCATTGTTGGAGCCATACAGGTTTGCACTTGTAAACGGTTTGTTGTTGATTGATGCACCGATTATAACAAATCCTCCTTCTGAGTCTAATATTGAGTTATTGTGAGTAAAGTGTCTTCTTTTATGGATCAGAATGGGGACACCTCTTTGTTTATTATTGTAGGTAACTGAATAGAAAAGATCAGATTGTATTGTGGGCTGTTAGGATTTGTTGCTGTGAATTATTTAGGTGAGTCTCTTGTAGTAGGCATATATCTGCTTTCACTTTGAGTAGATGATTTATGACTTTTATTCTTTCAGCCTGTGAGTGAATGCCACAAATATTCCATGAAATAAAAGTTACGGGTTGCATAGAAAATAGAAAAAGAATGTTATTAGTTACTCCTTGAGGTATGTAGGGTTGGAATGCAGTGTGTGTGCATGGTGAGTATATGAGTCATGTGTTTGCATGCAGGTATCTGGATGGGTAGTACAAGACAAAGACATACAGAAATCAGAACAAAGACAGATAAAAGAGACATTAGACAAGGAGACAAAAAAACATCACAGTAACAAACAAACACACCAGCAAACAAAAGAAAACAAAGGTTACCATATTGTAACCCTAGTTTTATTTGCACAGGTGAACTCTATGGGTAATATTCTCCACCAACCACATGCACGTATTCACCCACTGAAATTTGCATGAACATAGCTGGCCAATAGGACGTGCCTACCTGAATATGTGTGGAGCCCACAGTATATAAGGCAGCGTCACAGCTGTCTTCAGCAGGAGTGGTAGGGCCCCTGGGTGGAGGGCCCCCGCCTGTGCTAATAGTACTAGGGTTACTATATCATCCTTTGCTCTGTCTCATACAGGCTACACTACACATTACATTAACATTACATGTTACATTAAGGCAATTCTGTATTTACCATTATTTGCACAGTTGCACATTTCATATACTGTTTACACATTCCCACTCTATACATTCCATTCTCTTCATTTTAAACCTAACAGCTCTTTTCAGGTTATATATTTTTATTGTATTTTTTTAATATATTCTTTATGGATGACTTGACTTGTGGCACTGGTATTTTCTCTTACTTTGTACATTTTGATTGTTATGCACCACAACACCAAGTCATATTCCTTGTCTGTGCAACCTACTTGGCAATAAACCTGATTCTGATTTTGATTCTGATTCTGAAGTCACAGCAAGAACTTCAAATTCTATGATTGCCTAAAAGTTTTGCAGTGCTATAACAATGTCACACTTACTCTGCCTTTGCTTCTGAGAGGGTTTTTTTTTTTTATCCGCAGGAGGTTGTTTGTTGACCAAATGACTTTACTGTCAATACTGATAACAAACGGCCAGATTTCCATAATATTTTGTTTTGATATTCATGATCACCCGAGGATGAGTTCTATGAGTTTTTAGTGACACCTTGAGCTTTCCTCTAGGTCAAATATTGACTTGCACAGAAGAAATACTGGAATAAGATGTAATTAGCACAATGAAATCAGCAAAACTCTCCAGAGGATGTCCCTTTCCATTTTGTACACTAGATACTGTATCTCATAATCTAACAGGCAGATTGCCATGCCATACAATGCTTCCAGTGGGATGAACTGCGTGATTTGAACGCCACAGGAAAACCATCTTAATCTTAATATTTTTTAGGCTCTAAAACCAAAATCATCACGTTGTTCATTCTGTTCATTTGTATTTTGAAGTGTGATATTCTTTTTAGCCTCTATGGGATGACAGCAGGACTTCAGATTTTTAGTATTGGTCTATTATCCTACTGTCAATAACACACTTCTCTCATGCTTCAAGAATTGTTTTACAAGGTAGCTCTTGTCTCCCTGTCCTAAATATTTTAGCTTCTGCTAGCCTCTGAATAATCACTGATAGGAGGGAGGCAAGGAAAAAAGACAAGCTCATTTAAAGTCAAACAAAGGCTTCCACATCGCCTGCATATTTTACAGGTATGGGCTGTCAGCTGCCTATCACAAAGTGCGTGCCCTCTCTTCAACATCAGTATTGATGCGCCGCAGTCACTTATGCTTCTGATAGAGAAAAGGCCTACAGTGGGTTAAACTTATGCTCAGGTGCAGTCAGTGTATGTGAAGATCATTATTCCCCTATTTTGTGCCACCCAGCAGATTTCTTGCCAGTGGCAATGTTAAATATAAAACACAGTGTGGAGGCCAGCAGGGCTGCCAGTTTCACTGCTGCCACAAAGTATCATCTTCTAAAACATACCTGTCTTTAAAACTGCTTTTGTGAAGCTGAATTGTAGTGATGGGTGATGCAACAGTTACATGTTTAACTCAAATTCTCAAAAGATAAAATGAATTACTTTGAAACAATTAAGCCATGCTGTGATTAACCATTTGAACCCAAATGACACAATTAACATCAGAAGGCCCACCCCTGTCATGACTCACAGATATGCAAGCACACACCCCCACATTATACACAAACTCCTGGAAATGACAGACTGCCTCATGACTTGTAAAACACATAGACATCTATTCTTTTCAAATCATCATTTTCTTCACCCCAAAAGTGTAAATTAAGTAAGAAATTCTTCATGTTGTCCTTTAAAGAGAGCAGCAGCTCCTTGGATACTCCTGTTACAAGTACACATTTGAACAGGAAAATGATGCTGGCTTTTTCCTGGATTCTGGTGGCTGTCACTGCACTAATTACTGGAACCCACTTCATGCTCTTGCCTATTTTAGCTTTGTACTTACGGGTTGTGTTTATTGGAGAATCATTTTCAGACATTTGGATCTAAAATGAGTGGATCAATTCTCATGTCAGACATGTTGTTGTCAATATGTTGTACCTGAAATTATAGTGCAAATCAATCTCTGTGTCTTCTGCTCCTGTACGTGAACAAACAACAAATTCTCATTCAGCATTTGTAGAGAATGTGTGGAAGTAATTTGTGATCATTTTCTAACTCTCCTTTCTCTTATTTTCTCTTGCATGTGCTGTGATGCTGTCTTCACAACAGGTAATAAGCTTTTTATTTATTTGTGTGTGTTGTAGTTACTGGCCAGTGCAAAAGGTGCCAGCTGATACTTAAAACTCAATCAATGCAGCTATCTCACGTTCATTGATATAGCATGAATGTTTTGTGTGGTAAACAGTTTAAGGATATGGCAGTTGAGCCTACTAGCATGTATTGTCAATCTCACATACTCCATCATGCTGCTGTAATTATTTACTGGAGCATTAAATGTGTATTAATGCGCAGCAGAAAATAATCCCCAACAAATGCGCAGTATCTTTCTGTTTGACAAAAATTTGCAAACAACAACAGTGCCCAGCTGTGTGAGGAAATTACTGAGCATTGGAAAAAAAAAAGCTGGGGAAGTCAAGTACTGAGCACTGTTGCACATTGGTGGTTTTGGTCTTTTCGTGGGATTTTTCAATAATATGAAAAATGTATATGAGACAAATGTACAAGAAAATGAGTGTATCCAGTGTGTTTTGTACAAAGAAGTTGCTGCTTCACAGAAATACTTGGGACTAGGGATGCGCGATATTAGATTTTTTGCCGATATCCGATATGCCGATATGCGAAAGGATATTTTGGCTGATATTTGTTTAACATAAAACACATAATGTAACCAAGATATGTAATGTGTGGAAGTTTTTACAGTCGAAAATCATACCATGTATTAGAGACACTGTCTACACTGACTCAGTCATATCGTACTGCAGTTTCCTGTTTTGCTGATGCCAATAGATTTTTGATCATCTAGAATCGTCCACTAATATCAGCCATGCAGATGTATTGAACTGGCTCCACTGGATAGGTATCAATATGAAGCTAGTTATACTACAATCAACCATTACATTCATTCTTTTTTATGCCTAAACCATATCGACAGAATGACAATGACAAGATAATCATATCTACATCTGTGTTCACTTCTGAAGAGAATAGCTCTGTTTCTCCTTGGTCCTCAGAATCGAATGTGGTTGTCATTGAAATGTTTTGACAGTGACTCCTAAACATCCCATCTCACTGGGTCAAAATGGGAACCAGTTATCAAAAATCTAAATAAAATTCAAATGTTGTGTTTCAAGAGGTGTTCAAGTCACTTAGCAAAATGAGCAAGTGTTTGGCAGCTGGAGAGCAGCCGTCTACATCGATAAACAGGATCCTCCATTGGATCATGTGTCCAAAAAAAAAGCCTGTCGCAGACTGAGATGCCAGCCTCGCTCAGTGTTACTCACAAGTAAATTGACAATGACAAGGCTGACAGAACTTGACAAGACTTTTGGTTCCTTTTTCAAAGGGCCCCAACTTTTACTTTTTTCCCTGTCATCAGTTTCCTGGGGTTAAATCTCTATCTGTCTCTAATTTGTCTTTCCAAAGTGTTGATGTGCATCGTTCAAAGACTGAAGGAATCAAGCCCACACACACACTCTTCGCTTGCTATTGTCTCTGTGTATTTTAATGAAGCACTCGACTCTTTTCACATACACATACACACTAGTAAACACCAAATCGCTATCTGCTGGTTATTGTTTTTTCGTGTATGTTTTAATTAGAAATAATATGTTTCTATTTTAGTGCCTCATTATCTTGACTCTCAGCTCTGGTTTGCCTCTCTGGACCTCACCGTTAGACTTTAACATTCGTAGCTACAGCGCCTGAGCATCCAATTAGCCTTTAATGCCAACTAAGTGCCTTTGTCAGCCTGAGTGATATTTCACTTGGACCTTCACTGAATGTGGTACAACCCCTCCGTCTCCTTTCCCTAGATCTTGTTTGGTGTAGTCTGCCATATACCATACCTATCATATCGCATGCTTCAGCACATTTGCCACAAATTACATGTACGAGATTGCAGAGCAGGTGCAACTACGGGTGAGAGAAACCTTGACTGGTTCAGGGCTGGAAAGGAACCCTGGATACCAGGAAATAGATACTTACTGGTTCAAAGTACTTGTTGTGTTGTTTTCTTATAAATCTAAAAAGATTTGTTTTTTTTATTTTTCTATACATAGATGTAGATACTACCTTGAGGGCTTACATTTGTTTTTGTCATTTTAGTACACTCTTTGTGGAGATCCATAATAGTGAAAAGTATGTCTTGTATGTTTGTCAGATACACTGTGTTTTGGTGGAATTGTGTAGAGAAGGAATTCATCAGTGTCTTACACTTGTAGATTTTGGCCTGTATAATGACTGTGCAGATGTTGTAGTCATGTTTAAAGGCTGAATGCCTAAATGTGTTATAAACTCAAAATGCCTAATAGCTCCATAGATGTGTTAAAGGTCCAGCTGCAGCATACATGTACCTCCTCAAAAATACGCTATGTAGACCCTGAGGACTGTGATTGGTCATCTTTAACTGCTTTGAGTTTTCTCCTACTTGATTGCTGTTTTGACAGTTAACATCTCTTCTCTTATTTAAATCTTGTAAAGTAAACAATCCAATAAGAATTTAACCTTAAATATCCTGTATATATGATGCTCATTAATTTTCACAAAAAATGGCTTCAGGTATTAATCATCTTTTAAATGGAATGAACTGCAGAATGTCTTTCAGCTAGCTTCTTGTCTTCCTTTTGGAGATTTGAAAGCTTCATTATCTAACGTTTTTTATGACTCTGGTAATTGCATTTGTCTCTTGATTCTTGGAGGTCTAACTTCATATGCATCAGTTCTTGAATGCTAGTTGTGTTTGACTAAGCAAAATTCCATTTTTTAAAAAAAAAAAATCTGCTTTCTGTCAATGCTGGAATGCCTCTGGACTCATGTTGTGGAGGTCAGCGTATTGAGGGACGCAGTTCAGATTCGTTGAACTTTGGCCTGGCAAAAAATCAGGGCAGTATGTATATGTATATAACTCGAGCAGCTGCTTCAGAGAACAAAGCTGCACTGCCTATTGAAGACAGTTATCTTGCTCTGTGCAATGTAGCACTTATGCATTTGGTGTGAAACCAGCGTGATACCACACATCAGGCTAGCGTGTCAGGCGTAGGTGCTACTTCAGTCGTTACACCACTGTGTTAAATCCTACCAACTACAAGTCAATCACTGCACCATAGGCATCCATGACACACCCAGACAACACCTTGATTGCCACTCTGCCTTGAAGAAACATGTCTTTATGATCAAAGCCAGTGACACCTTAAAGAGCAAAAGCATGTTATACACTTGGACAGATGGAAGTCATGGGTCTCCACTTTAGTCCTTATAAAGTGCTAAAAGTATGATATGCCTGTTCCATCTTATTAAATCCTTGTTTTTTCTTTGACCTAATCTTGCAGGTCTTGGTCTTACACTGTAGGTGCTCATTCTCAAATATAGTCAGTCCTCGGATCTTTACATAATGTGTGAACACACCTTTACTTATTACTTTAATGTGAAATCTGTAAGTTGGGTGTGCCCAATTCTGCTCTTTTTTTTCTTTTTCCTTCCAGTGTTTGTAACACTTGCTCTATGCTTGTGCACGTGTGAATTCTCTCATTATTAGCATGTGCCAGGCACTGTTAGCCAGTCCTGCTGGGAGGGCCACACTGGGAGTCTTGGCCTTCTTTGTGATCACTTTCTTTTTCACCTCATTAAGTTGCCACCTCCGACTCAATTATTCACACCATTTAGCACTTAGTCAGTCCTCCGTTCTGTCTCTCTCTCTTTCCCTCCATCTCTGTCTCTCCTTCTCACCTTTTCCTCGCCTTGCTCTTTATTTTTACCTTGCTTTCACACTCATTCTCAGTCATCATCGCAGTGGCAGTGTAAGCTATTTTAAACTGTTATTTCACTTACCACTGAATGATATGAAACTCTTATTTTCAGAATGAACATCTTGTTCTTGTTTTCCTGTCATTAGCCATCAGCCAGGAGAGAGATTTTCATCATTACCTGCCTGTACCAGAGGCGGCTCTAGGAATTTTTAACTGGGGTAGCAAAGGGATGTCTAGAGGTGGCCACAATGTATTGTCAATGTGAATTTCTATATGCATTAATATTCTACTAATAACAGGCTAAAATCCTATTTTCAACCTTTATAGTCAAGTAAGCTAACACTCACAGTGATAAATAAATAGGACCTTTTTCTGAGCTCATTGACAAAAGTTAAGGCTATTAGTCACATGCTTTCAGCAAACCACCAAACAAAAATGCAAACCCTGGGTTCTGTCTTCCTCTAAATGAGCTCAAAATGACTAATCTGAATTATATAGTATACCATACAATATAGCATATACTGATATAATAAGACAATTAACCTGGATGTTTTTGGATAAAAAATGAAGGTCTAGGTCAGGTTCTGACCTAGGGCTGGGCGATATGACCAAAATCTCATATCCCGATATAGGTCATTTCATATCCCGATAATGATACCTATCCCTATATAGCACATTTTAATTCAATGAATAAATAGTTGGTCCGTCCCCTCCGTGTCCTTCCGCCGGCATGAAGCCTCCTCTGTGTGTGTTTTTACATCGCATGCAGGTGTTCCAGATTCAGAGGTGTGACTGAGATCAGACTGATCAGAGCTGTAAACTCTGCCATGAGGGAGGACAAAGACATTAGTAGGACGAGGGGAGGACATTTCTCTTCGTTTGATAACATTAAAAGTTAAGTTAGACTTTTCTGTCGGCTTCCCAACTCATTTTAAAAAGATGAGAGAAAAAGAGAAAGAGAGAGAGCAGCTGTGGTCAAGTGAGCTAGAGAGTGAATGAAGAGAGGGAGCGCCGGTAGTGAGAAAGCCGGTGAATCAGATCAATAAAACGAAAATAAAATTATTTTCTGATCGTTTCACAGTGGTTACGTTCTAAAGCACAAACACGCCTACATCCCCACACACCTCAGCTCAACACTGCAGATCTACGCTGCACCGCCTGATTTGGTCTGAGTACAGTCTAAGGGGTTATAGAGATCAGAGGAGAGTAGCATGACCATAAATGACAGCAAAACACAGCAGAGGCTTTCACACTGAGCTGAAATTAAAAGAGGGCATATAAATTTGGTAAATAATATAAATAAAGACAGTCTGTACTGCATTTTGCTGTCATTTATAGTCACCGTCTTGCTGCTTCTCTGCTCTTTCTCAGCGCTGCGGGGCTGAGCCCTCCGCGTGTGTGCAGCACAGCAGAGAAGGCAGCGGTGGAGAGTTGACAACTATACTCGTTATGTTACTGTAAGTTCAATAAAAGCTTTGCGAGTACAAAGCCAAGAAGAGTAATTTATCAGTGTAATCCACGCAAAAGATGGGCAGACTCCAAATGACAAAAAATACTGCCGCAAAGAGTGTGATTTGCATCACAATTATATAAACGAGCAAAATATGAAGCGATAGACATTTTTCTCACCTGTCACACGATATACATCGTCATATCGCACAGCCCTATTCTGACCATATATAAGGCTGTTAAAGTCATGAACTTGTTTTGCAGAACAAACTGTGAGCTGTTTTTGTGCCCAAAAGTCAAACCAGATTCACAAGGCACAACAACAACAAATCAATTATGCAGATTGTCCCAAATGTCATGATTACATTGTTATTAGAGATGTTTCTCCTATATGGCACACTGACAAATGATTAAATCTGACAGGCAGCAATGACATCACTCATCAAAAATATGTAGGCCTATTTATATAAATCAGTACAAGAGCTTGTAAGAAAAGTGTGCTAAACATTGTTCAGAATAGGAACGGCAAAAATGATTATGATTATTATGATAAGCCAATGTATATTATGATTTGTGGATGATATCAAGGCCTACAACTGATGAGGAGGAAACAATGTCTTGTTGATGTGCAATCAGTGACTGCAGAAACATAGATGAGAGAACAGTGCAATGTCAACAACAGCATCAGCATCTATCTGGAGGCAATAAGCATCTGATTAACAAGTGCAGATATTGTACAGTATTTGTATTTATCTCTTATCTGGATTAAAAAAAATGGCATGTTCATATCACCAACACCTGTAATAATCTTAATCTATAATTTACAGACTTTGAGAGAAGGAGCATGGGCTTGGGCAACAGATATCAAAGTAAATTGGGAGAAAGGGAGAGAGGGAATGAGTGTGTGCAGCTCTTGTGATACAAAATAGATAAATAAATACATTTATAAACACCATTGCCCACTGGCGTTTATCAAATGTAATAAATAGTTGTATTTCACTCTCACTCTTGTCAGGCACAAGGTCACAGAACACAGCCCTGGAAGTGGCACAAACGGACCAAGAGATGCACTGCCTAGTTAGGTTAACAAGACAGACAAACTAGAGAGAGATGCACTGCAAGCTATCACATCAATTTAACATTACTATTAATGTATTACAAACTTGGAGAAGATTGCTATGCTGTTCCTGCAATTCAGTCTGGTGGTGTTTTTTTTCCTCTTTTTATGACCAGAAGGATAGCTCCACTTCATCCTCTCATAGAAGTTGTAAACACTGACACCTGCTTTGACATGAGGGCCCTTGCATAATTTCCGAGGCCCTGTGCAAGTGAACCAGTCTCGGTAGAAACAAACATGCTAGCCAAACACCCACCCCACAGCAAGGTGGAAGTCAATGACATGGCAGAAATTTTGGGGTGGCATCAGGGGTGGCCAATCAGATTGTAGGGGTGGCGCTGGCTACCAAGCATGGCTGCAGAAACTAGCCTGCAGTAGCCCTACTACTCTTCTGTGCTTGTTGCCTCTTTCTGGTTTGCTGTAAATACCCAAGGGATCTTTCCCACCAACAATAACACTACAGTAAATAACACACAGTGCTGCATTGGTGCAGACATGTTGGGTGCAGGTAAAGAAGAAGAAATAATGTGTTGGCGTGGCGTTCCGTCCTCCACACAGTGTCATACCCCACCAGGAATGTTTCAGAAGCAGGGTGTTTTGACTGCAATCAAGCCAGCTACCTTTTAAATTTAGTTGCGCTTCTACTACAGTAATTACAGAAGCCTAGTCAAAGCTGAATGAGTGCCTTTAGGCTGCAACAAAGTCCGCCTGCTTTGCCTCTGTCTTACGAGCTTGATATACATCATAACTGTTTTACTGGGTTGTTGCAGTCACTTCAATTGTTTTATAGTGTGTGAGGGTTCAAGATTTATGTCTGACCATCATTATTACACAGATTCTCTTTTTTGTCATTATAATTCACAAATATTCATATTCATTCTTTCATTTGAAAACACAACACACTCTGAAGTGTTGGGCTGTGTCCAGAATCACTCCCTACTATATAGTGCTCTACATTTACCCCCCGCCATTTTATTTTGGTGTCTGAATATGTGTTAATATATCCACTGTATAGTGCCCTCTAAAATTCCACAATGGAATGAAAAAAGTAGAGTCCATGACATGTACACTACTTTCCACTAACAATCCCACAATGCAATGCTCCACATTTTGTAGATGTGAAAATTACTGTTGCGCGACAGCTGATGGTGATGATGCAAAATGACAATGATTAGATAGTGTTTGAAATGTTGATTTGCTGCTCACTATTGAGTAAACTATTACTGTCTATTATATAGGGAGTAGTAGTAGTAGTATTAATAAGGGAGTGATTTTGGACACGGCCCATGCTGTTTGTTGAGTGTATGTTCTTCCCACTCTTTCCCACAGATTGAGAATTTATTTGTATTCTAAAGTGGAAATCTGACACTAGAATGCAGGCTGCAAAATAGTAATACATCAGAAACTGAATTCTGATTAAGGAAGCTTATTTTTGTTTGTTTGTTTCTTTGTTTGTTTTTTCATTACAGTTTTGCATGGATGTACAATTTCAATAGATCTCTCAATTGCATTTTCATAGATGTTTGTTGGGAAGGAATACAAAGAACTATTTTTGGATGAGGCCACATTGTATATGTGTGTCCTAAATACTAGTGTTTCCTGAATCCAAATGGTCATGAGTTCTCCAAATTCATTGTGTTAGGATGGGATTCTTGCCTTTAGAATTCAACTGAATCAATCTGAGAATGCCCATCGGGTAGTGTGTAATGTCCAGGTTTTAGTCTATTAAGTTCTGTCCCTATCCCTAATAATGAGAAAACTGAGAGCATACTCTCCTTTCCAAACAGTGCACAATAGATAGCAGCTTAGAGGTTTCTGTGTCCCTCCACCATCAGTGCTGGCCTCAGCCATCGTCAGAAGCTGGCCGATCAAGTATGGCGCACGGTGGCCGCACCGACACAGATGTTGACCAAACTCATTAAGTAAATGGGCCTATAATTGATTTCAGTCAATACCCTCTCCTCAGCAAGGATGTGCATCTACTGATCGGAAGCAGGCTCCAGGGGACTGGGACTAACATCTTGAATAAATGCAGTGTGTGGGGTTTCAGATAATGCCAGTCTTTGCAAATGCTTATGGGGATTAGTTTGACTTGAGTTTAGCTATTTAGGGAGCTAATGTGGATTCCCAGCAGAGGGTTACCTTCTAGATGAAAACGATTGACTGTACTACTGCCTTCTACATCTGCCAGGTTGCTGTGTATGTCTGCTGGCAGCTCTGTCCCTATATCTGTAACGATTTTCATTCGGCATCATCTGTGTATGGCCAAACATAGCACTTATACCTATAAGCATGTACATAATGACATTTTTTTGTTTGTTTGTTTTGTTTTTTTTGTAGAAAGCAAAGTTCAAATAAAAATCTAGTCTTTAATAGATATGAACATGTAGTAGTTTGGGTTTGATAATAAATAATGCTACTTTTCTTTCTGCTTTGCTCATTTTGCTCTCCAGGGTCCAGCGGAGCTCCTTAGAGCACCAAGGCATGGTTAATTAACTCACATTATCAGCCAGCCTAATTGGCCATGATACTGTCAGGGCCAAGGCATACATCCTCTGGTAAAATTCCCTAGTTTGTGCTTTCCCTCATAGGAGCAAGTGAACAAGAAGACACTCAGTGGTTACACAAGGCCACAGTGGCCTTCCAGACATTTTTTCTACCCACTTAAGTGCTGGCTGGACAGCATACATTTAGGTGTAATCAGGTGATAACTGTGTGCTACCACTATATGTTGCTATTTGTTGCTATTTTTTTTTTTTTATATCTGAATATATTTCCAAAGGTTTAAATTACCACTGTGGCACTGAAGATTAGTACTGAACTTGTGATGCAACAGCAATGAATTTGGAATCACCAAATTCAAAATGGATCATCCTCTGTGACACATAAATGTGCTCAACAAACACCATGGAAGTCAGCCAACTATACTATATAAAATGTAGTGAATATCTGGAAAGTTTGATGTACAACGTAAGGGTGCACCTCTATCACCAGAGAGAACATTGATATTGGACAGTATTGTAAAATTTTGGTCCCTCTTCAATGAGGGTGAACATTGAACGTTCATTGCAAATATTTGTCAAATGATTTCTACAATATCGGTGCTTCACAACTAGAATATGGTAAGATCATGATCATGGTAAAACAGAACACACATCGTCAGATTCAGATGGGAGGTTTGAAAAGAAAGTTTGCTGCACTACATGGTTATCCACCACTGTGACCTCTGCACCTTTACTTCCCACTTCAGGGCACTGAACATAAATTGTACTCTGCAGAATCGTCCAATATGAATGTAATTCAAAGGGACACTGGGCTGAATGTTGATGCTACAGGAAAGGCCCCATCAAGTGTTCCCACCCTGGGGACCATGACTATGAGCAGTAAATGCCACAAGAATTGGACTATTTGTTTTCTTGTGTGCAAAATTGAAAATACGGCCTAATTATGGCACCAGCCAAGCTTATGTATTGACCAGAATGGGGAGCATGGATGTCCTGCAAATTTCTTTGTACTTTCTTGATTACATTTCGCTATTTCTTCTGTAAAAGCTATAGGGGAGTTTAGGGTTTCATCAAAAGTCATTAGGATTCATTCTCTAAAGATTATACATATCGTATGTACAACAAAACTTATGGAAATCTGAGATACAATTTGAGATACATTGTCACAGACCAGTCCTGGATTAACGGATAGCCTGACAGTGCCATCATCAGTCCTTGAGATTAGAACAGAGCTAAAACAGATCAGTGTCCATGTGTTTGTCCCTAGTCACTGTTCCTTCTCCTCCCATCCCCAACACGAGGATGTCTCTACAGATCTTCAGAGTGTTGTACTGCACTTGCTCTGGGATGCTCCTGACAGTTCTGTCTTCAGCGGATGCCTCTCTTTTGCGAGCTGAATCTGAAGTAGACTATGTGGAAACACTGCTACATTGTCAGATTCAAGCAGCTGTTATGGGTGGGCAGTGTGTCATAACAAACACCACCCCCCTCCCCTCTTTTCTCTATACATTACATGGTTCCTAAGGGACATTTGCTCTGGGCTCCGGCAGTAAACACGCTTCATTACAAGATCTTTTATTTTCAGGCAGCAAAGATGCATCCAAATCAATTCCTGCTTGCCCTTTGATCTAGCATGCCAGAGCTTGTATGCTGCACAAAGGCTGTACGTTTTACAGAGGCGCTGCTGTAAGGCCCTTGAGAAATGAAGATGACTGTGTTACAAAGATGACAGCACAATGTGCCTGTTATTATCAGTAGAGTCTATGTTTGTGCTCTTGCAGTAACACAGCAATGTCCTTGCACTATTTTTGTGTAAGCTTGCCTGCAAAGATACAAGCAGTGTTTTTTATTTAGCTGCCACTTAGGTAGCCCTACCAGAAAATGTGGGGGGAAAATACCAGACAGATGAGAAAAAAAGGTTATGGGGAGAAGGAAATTGTAGAGTGTACAAAATAATTTTGGCTTTGTAAAATGTACCCTCTTATGAACAATGTGAGCCTGTACACACTTTCTTGTCCTTATCTTTATACAGTAGATTGTAACAAATGAGAGATGTACAATTGCAGTCTTTCTTATGTGTTTTAAATGTAGTACTGATGGAGACAAGGTCATTAAACTTGGTTACCTGCCAGAAGGAGGTAAGGAGTCCCTGAAGTGAATTTACAGTAAGTGAAAGGAGGAGGTGAAAGTAAAGAAAAAGGGAGGGACTTACAAAAGAAACTGGTGAAAAGGAAAATACACTCTTAATTAAAGCTGCCCTCACTCCTTCACGCATGTCGGTGTGTGCTGCAATTGAACTACACCACAGTCAAACTGCTGCCATTGCAGAGCAACACGATACAGCAATACATTCACCAGAGGGCACCTAAATGGATATACATTCATTTCATGAATATTGGACGTTGCAGGTAGGAGATAACTATCACTTCCTGTGTCCACTATGTGGTGCTAGAGAACACCCATTAATTATACATCATGTTGCTGTATATCATGTGTAGACCACACCATGTAATTTTCATGTAAATCGCATGATGTTTGTCACATAAGGCCGACTTCCTGTTGTCAATAGGTGGCGCTATGACTATGACTCAATATCGACATGAATAGTGTTCAGACCTGGACTCTTATCAAGTATGAGACATTTGGGGCAGATTAGACAATGTAAAGCTGAGTTACAACAATTCATATTCAAAAATTGTCTGGCATGCCACGCCGAGGCGTTCCATGACAACTAAAACGCTTCACAATTAAGCATCACAAAGGTGTTTAGTTGTAACCTACCAAATTTGAAGTCACTCAGGTTAAATCTGTAGGAGGAGTTTGTTAAAGTACAATGCCTGTCAATGGCTTCACTTTGCAGAAAAAATGCAGATTCAAAATGGCTGACTTCTTGACTTCCTGTTGGACTTAGGGTATGGCTCCAAGAGGTTCTGGAGATGTTACATCTGCCTACCAAATTTCATAAATATACGTCGAACTTAAACTTTTTTTTCAGGTATGATTAAACAAATAAGACCAGTGGTCAGATCAGTACAGTTCCATACACTTCAGTGATAAATGAATGCCACACATTCACATCACACTATTACTGTACCATATAATGGAAGTTTAATTTCTTTCCATCTAGATTGCTACCCAGGAACAATTTTTAAAAGAAGCTATGTTTCCCGCAAGCTAGATAAACTCGTAACATCACATATTGTAGCGTCGCTACTCCCATTGAAAACTGCTTCTTTTTGTATATTAAAAAGCTTTATGGGACTGTAAAAAATCTTTTAGAAGAGCTCTCTGTAGCACCATTAGCTGTGCTTTCCAGAACCCTTGAACACTGGTTAAAATAAAATACTAGCGCACTGCAAAACAAACCTATGTTTCCTATTGAGTTTTTTTCTTTTTTGAAGTGAAGAAAAACCTGCCACTGGGGGTGAGATTGTTTCACCGTCTTGTTTCAGGAATTATCTCTTTGTACCATACTTTGACTTGTTTTCTAACATTAATTTTTAGGATTTAAACAATCTAAATTGAGGATTTTTGCAGTGCAGGTTAGGATTGTCCTCATGGGGAAAATGTGCTTATAGAGACAAAAGGAAAAACAAGAGGTTGGGTTTTGAAATTGAGGATGATTGTAAAGGTGGAAAAAAATTACACCTTAAAGGTTTTCTATGGCGAAGTCACTCGCTGTGTCTGACAACACCTAAGTGTCGAGCCAGACCATCGGCAGGGGTGGACAAGCTGCCCGCCATCGGTGCCGAGACCCCAAATGCCACATCCATAATCTGCCTGCCAATTCTGATCAGACTCACCTCTGCCGCCGCAGCAACTCTGATTCAACTCTAATTCCCCACATAACCAACACACACACACAGCCTGACAGCTCTCTCACCCAGCGTGACATTGACGAGACAGGCTGGGGCTGTCGCCGTTCGTAGGAATTATAGAGCTCAAATGTTCTTGTCACTTCCTCAGCCTTTCTAGGTGAAGGCAGCAGGAACAGAGGCTAACCCTTCATAAGCCAGCTTACCTATTTGTTTCACGTTATTTTTAATTTTGCTTTTTTCCCTGCCCCTCTTGAGAGATGAATTAAATTGTAACTCAAAAGACCATAAATATGTGAAAATTTGAAGATTTTTTAATGGTTAAGATGTGTGCAGTGCTAAAATGCTAATGAGACAGTCTCACAATGTGATGTGTCATTTATGTATCTGAAAATTCAACACATGCATTTCAGAATCAGAGTAAGTTTTATCAACTAAGTGCATTTGACTCCAGCTTCTAGTAGCTCTCAATGCAGTTATATACAGATTCAAGATATACTGTACATAGACACACATCCAACAAGACAACAAAGCTGAACAAAGATAAACACATACATATCACTATTTTACATACTGTACAAGTAGGTGAAATAATGATAATACATATGTGATGGTTGTTTTGGTGTACAGTGTTCTGTAGTGCCTACTAGATTGGAGAGGTTAGAACAGGTTATGTCTAGGGTGTGAGGGGTCTGCAGTGATTTTCCCTGCCCGTTTACTGACTCTGGAGGTGTACAGGTCCTGTACACCTCCAGATAGTGGGCAGGTCGGCACCAGTGATCTTTTCTGCAGACCTGGCTGTTCGTTGTAGTCTGCTCCTGTCCTGTTTGGTGGCTGATCCAAATCAGACAGTGATAGATGTGCAGAGAACAGACTCGATGACTCGATGTCTACTCTGGAGTAGAATTGGATCAGCAGCTCATGAAGCAGGCTGAACTTCCTGAACTGGTGCTGGAAGTACATCCTCTGCTGGGCCTTTTTGATGAATGTGTCGATGTGGGACTCCCACTTCATTTCCTGGGACATGGTAATTCCAGGAAGGTATCCATGGCCGACAGAGTGCTGTTGAGTATGGCTTTTTAACATGTCAGGCTTATGTCTGAATACGTGTCCAAGTCACTTTTACATAAAAGATGAATTAGACAGTGATTAGACTCCCAAACAACGGGGGAGAGGGTGATAGGTAGTTGTTTTTATCCCTGGTGGGACATGAACATAGAGTCTGTATTTTGGCAGAACAATGAGAAGAGAGTCTGGGTGCTTTTGCTCCATGGAAGTGATGTGGTCAGCCAGGTGTTGTAACACTTCACTAACACATGACTGAGGTGGGATGTAAACACAGACCTGAATACAACTGGAAACTCCCACGCTGAATAAAAAGGTTTGCATTTAATGAAAAGAGTCTTTAAGTGAGGAGTAGATACAGACTGTGACACGTGTATGCCAAACTTTATTTATGCAGAAACAGATTCCACCTTACATTTGTTTCAGTGAAACACAGCAGATCTTGGAAAGTCTTGGTTTGCTCTGGTAAGGAGCAGCACTGCATCCATTTTTGTAGGTCAGAGAGCAGAGATTTTCCAGAAGCATTGATGGGTCAGTATAATGCGCAGGAACGTGCTTCCCCTGCCTGCATGTCCTGCCAGTCACATAGAGAGAGGCTGCTCCTAAGACTAAAATCTCAGCAAAATGTTCTGCTTGTGTAAAGATCCATGAAAAACTTGCTCAACAGTTCCTCCTTAGTGAATGTAATCAGAAAAGGACAGCTAAAGACTGAACAAAAAACACAAACAGCAAACAAAATGCACCAGAGAACGAAACACTTTGTGGTGGAAAATATGCACAGAACATGAGTTAAGTGTGGAAGACAGATAAAGGCTACAATGCTGAGTCCTGACATTTCATTTTCTCAAAAAGAAGTAAAATAACCCTGCGATGTGGTGGGATTGTTCTTCAAATGTTTCCAACACAAATCAACCTCTTTTAGGGATTTCTTATAGTGTCTGAGAAGTAAGAGACCTGGTCTCAGTAATCAGGGTCAGGGATTAGAGAAAAGTGATTTATATTTCTCCTGGAGAAAGCACATCTGTTGGCCATGTATTTATGTAACTGGGTTTATAATGTCTTTTTTACATGTAAGCATGTGAATGTCAAAGATTTCAGAGAGCATCTGTCTCATTAAAAGTTGATTTATATATCCAAATACAAAACCATTAGTTTTTCAGATAGTATTAATATGAACTTTTTGTGCCAGATATGTTAATTGAAACTGTTTTGTTTTGTTTTGTTTTTTAATTTTGGATGGCATTGCATTTCTTTTAAAACTTTGGAGGCAAGGAAAGGTCATTATACTTACAGATGCATCATTGTATCCAAAATTAATTAATTCAAACTCAGAATATAACAGAAAATGTTATAATATAGCCTCTGTAAGTCTTGAGAGTCAGTTGCTACAGCTGAACAACTGACTTTAAATCTGATCACTGACCTACTGAAAGTGAATGTGTTGTCAGGTTTCCTGCACAATGTGATTTCCTCTAATAATCTGGTTTCCTCTGTGCATGTAAATGTAGTGATTGTGCTGTGAGCTTTAAAGCTGTAAAATTCCACAGTAAGTTCAAAATGGTTGACTTCCTGATGGACTAAGGGTATGGCTCCGAGAGGCTTTTTTTTAAAAAAAAAGTCTGGATATGTTACATTGGAAGATCTGACTTTGAAATTTTCTAGGGGGTGCCCTGAGGCTATTGCCACACCCATACCCAACCCATATCAGATATCAAGTTTCACCACTTCTGATGCTAAAAGTAATTAGGGGGTGCTATAGAGCCAAAGTGCCACACCCAAACCCAATAGAGACAGAGCACAACGCATCATAGTCTGAAAACCATGCCCAAAGGAGGGGAAAACAATCGGTTCCATAATATGCAACTAAGGGCTGACATGCTAACAAAATGCCTGTAGCTAGCTAAAAACATAAGATTTTGGTGCGTCAAAGGATTATTTTAGGACTCTATGTCTACTAGAGAGGAAAAGGTAGTGTATAGCATATGCTGAAACTAGTTACATTTTATATGCGAAAATGCTATACTTGAATGCAAGGGCTGACATCACGCCTACTGCAGAGAGAACACAACTGTATAGCAAACTCCACCACATAACAGGCTGCATGACACGTTTCACAGGTGGGAAATTACACACACAGACATGCTATCGTTTCCCATTTAGGCTCTTTTTACAGTTAGCATTTTAGCTTAATGCAGGTTAGCTAATCTTTGTCTTCACTCAATACAAAGTCAATGGAGAGCAATGAATTGTTTGCCCTTCTGGGGTGGGTGGGACTTAATTGCGTTCTGTCTCTACTGCGATATCAAATCGAAATATTTACTAGTTCAAACGTGGGTTTAGTGTTTTGGAGTTTTTGCACATCCTAAAGACCTCAAACATGTTCGTAAAATGAAAATTGACGCACAAAATCCAAAATGACTGTGGCTATGACTCCCCGTACAGCAAAAATGAATAAATAAATAAATAAAAAAGGTATTATGTCCAGAATGATGAGAGCAATGATCCCACCAAATTTCATGAACATCAAAGCACTCTCAAACTTTATCCCAACATGGTCCTGCGTTTGGGGGCGCTATGGAGCCTGCTGGCCACGCCCGAGCCCAGTCACTACACAACTTTGCAATTTTCACCAGTTCTGACATGTGTGCCAGTTTTCGAGAGTTTTAAAGATTCCCAAGCCCCTCAAAAATGCAATGGCGTAGGGGAATAATAATAATAATAATGATAATAATAATAATAATAATATGCACAAAAACAATAGATTCCGCGCACCTTCGTGTTTGTGCCATAATTAAAGCAGGGGTCACTGCCATGGGAGAGCACTGAGGCTGCAATATACGGCCATACTTGTGTGTGTGTGTGTGTGTGGCCAGTTGAGGCTGACCCCAGCCTGTGTGCTCCTGACAGCAGCATAATGAAGGTGTCTGCTGTTCAGTTAGCTGAGTCGGACTCTTTCTATGGGATCTCCAGCCAGGGTCACCCAGACACAGCGAGCATCCATTTAACACTGCTCTGACTCCAGCAGAGAGAGGTTATGGGCCGCAGAGTGGAACATGCACCTTGTGTTCAATCAAGGTCAGAGAGGCCATGTTAAAGGAACACTCCGACATTTTGGGAAATATGCTCGTTTGTTGTGTTACTCAAAGGAGAGGATCAATATAAGTTTCATCTCTCTGTGTCCAGTACATAGACAAATCCTAGATGTGTTTAGCCTAGCTTAGCACAAACACTGAAAGCAAAAGTGAACCAATACACCTTCCAACATTTCCTGTCTGATTTATGTGTTGTATTACATCCTAACCAACACTGACAGCTAACAATATCCTAAAACTCATAGGCAGGTTTCAGCTCTGTCCTGACTCTGAATGAACCCAGGAGACTCTTGGATGAATGAAAAGCTTGCAAGGTAACAAGATCTAACATGCAGTAAGTCAGCTAATAATTATTGGGAGATGTATTTTGCCACTTATGATGGAGCTAGGTCAGCACTTTTCCTCTATTTCTACTCTTCTGGCAGCCTTGCAGCACACTAATGTCTGTCACATTCCAGAGTTAGATTTAAGTTTCAAACGTGTTTAGCTCCAAACATGTAAGCTATCGGTGGCAAGGAATTTGAGACCTATGGGAGATTTCAGAGCAACATGTTAGACAGTGGGAATACTGTATACTGTATGGTAAATCTGTGACAATGAGCACCTTACTAAGACACTTTATGTTGGGTTTGTCCTTTCATTTGTTACCCATCTCTATATTCATTGACAACATTCCTTTTGGGAGAGAAATAATGTTCATATAGTCTCTTCAAAATATTCATGACCAATGTTTTCAATTGTATATTCCTCCAACATACACAACGTACAGTTAAGCTATGGTTAGATGATGAACTCCCCTTGGTTGAGGTACAATAGCAAAGCATGTTTCATGCATGTATCAAGCCTGAATAAAATGTAATTAGATTTGAATTAGACACAGATTTATTTTAGAGACGGCAGCATTGAAACTATTTTGGGAATACAGGTTGATGTAGAGGACAGTTTGTGCTGACAAAATGTATATGGATTGTCAGACAGAAAGCTTACAGTATAAATCCTTCTGCCGAGCAATAAACTGTACTTTACGTATTGAAGAGATCTCCACAGTTGACTGTAAACTTTGTGTTACTGCGTCTCAAACTCCTGACATATAAAGCATGTTGGAAAGAAGATGACTTGGAGAAATGAAGGCTTGCAGATTAGCCTGAAGAACGGTCAAGGACAAGGATTTAAAGAGTAATCCTCAAGCTGGGCTTTTTTCCCTTTGAGTTTGTCCCCATCTTTGATGCCAAGTGTTCATTTCTGTGGACTTCTCACAGATGGCGCACTTTTCTTGATCTGCTCATGCTGCCTAAACATGTTTTATCCAAAGTAGGCTATGTGGAAACATGAAAAACATCACTTTCTGTGCTATGGGACACTGTGTGCTGGTAATTAAAGGCTTAGATGAAAATTTGCATGTTATTTACATGTGTCTGTAGTAATGCCATGCAATGTGGAATTTCCTTTGTTCACACTGGAATTTAATCCATGTTTTTTGCAGTTTAAAAATGACAATGGAAGCCATTCTGAGCAAACAGTGATGGTGAATGTACAAAGACATGCAGGCTACATGCAGTATATATACTGTGCTGTACAGCATGCATGTGTGTGTACCTGAAAGTGTTGTGCTGAGGTCAGTGTGTGAAGACAAAGAGTGACATCCACAAGACAGGACAAGATGTGCTAAAAGCCAAAGCATTCCCTGAAGGCACAGACATGTGTGCATGAACTGTGTGCATTATCAGCAACCTCGTGCTAACAGGCGTGGTGCTAACGTTAGCATCACTGTGGAACTGGTCTGTGTGAAATGTAATTTAAAGATATCAGTTTTTTTTTTCTCAGCATAATTTAACATTTTTGAAAAAGACAGGCTTCGCAAACAAAGAAGACAGATCAGATAATTAGTGTGAAAGGCTCTTTAGCATGCAACACCATGTACTCTATACCTCCAGCAGGGACTCACTGAATGTCACCTCATGTCTCATAAACATACCATCACTCTGAATCTTCATATATTCATACATCCTTATTCCCCCTAAAGGCTCAGCCCAGTGGGGCTCCACAACCTCGGTTAAATCAGTCTGTGGGACAGGAGGAGCTGTTAGTAAGCTACACTTATGGAGGCAGTGCCAGACGTGTTGGAACTGTTAGACCAATGTGTGTTTTATTGAATGAGGAATTAAGCTGGAAGTAGCGGAGGATGCCAGCTGTTGTAAATGTCTGTTTGTGATTGACCTTCTGCAGTTGTGTACACAACAATTTACAATACAGCTGACAGTGACAGAGGACATCTCAGGTACATGTGCTTTCATTTGAAACCTGTCTGATTTACCTGCCGTCTGATTGCTCACACTAAAGGAGTCATTCTAGTGATGTCACTGCATCCCCTGATATATCATAACAGGTAGGAGTGATGACCAAGACAGGTTGTAAAATTAGAATTTTCTTTAAACAGCACACCTCTGTGGCTCACATGTGATCAGCCTTTTTAATGTGAATTTAATATGAAATGCAGTATATGTGAAATGAATGTTTTCATGTCTCATGTTTGATATGTGAAATGTCTGCAAATCATCTTATGTTGTGTTTATCACAATGTCAGGAAATGAATGAGTGCGTTCACATATCAGCATTTATTTGTAATGATATTGCAAGGAACAGTGATGAAATGTGATGCTTCAGCCTGGGTGGAGCGTAGTTTACCGTAATTGTAATAAATATGATGTTCCAGTTGGCAGAGCTATCCCTATAAATATTTAATCCTAGAAGTATTTTCCTGTGTTAAAGATTCAGGTAGTAAGGGTTAGGGTATATTTCAACACACATTAACGCCACACACACAGATAACATATTAACATGCATTAAACAGTTGTGTAGAACATTTTATTCCAGGCTCTCTGACTAAATTCTGTTGGGGGACTTTGACCTGCACCTTTTTGAGCATTACACAATGTAAAAGAGCTTTGCAGCATATCTTAATTAAACAGGAACAGCTACAAGTTATTCTGTTTGTCATCTGGAGCTGAGTATTGATCTGAAGGAACAACATGGAGCCTCATTAGCTGGGGGAGGCGGGGCAAAAGGAAAGAACCATTTTAATGCACGGCTGCTTTTTCCTTGCAGTTAGATGAAAGAGGGGTGTATGAGTGGCGACACCCCTACTTAACCCCCTGCAGAGCACTGGTACCCCCTGCTACTTCCAGCTTACTAAATCACAGCCCTTTAAAGGTTTAATTTGAACTTGTGACCTGCTGGCTGTATTTATATTTTTATTATACTTTCATTTGACCTTTGTTTAAACTGCACTGAGAAGAACGTCTCATTTTTTTCAAGCCACATGGTATCAAATGAAAGGTTACACATTAAACAGTAAAGAACAACACACACATTAATAATTTAAGATGATAAAAGCTGTACAAAATGCAAAGGAGCATAAGGGAGCCAGAGCTGTAACGAGCTGAGGCTATAAACATCAGGCACTCTGAGGCTAATAGCTTTGCAATTTGAGATGTGAGCTGGGCACACGGCTCCGTGTACATCACTGAATCAACAGTAAGCTTTAAAGCGCTCTGCTGGCGGACTGCATTTCTGCCAGTATCAAACACATAAACAAGGAAAATAATTTCAGCAATGTAAACTCTGTGAAAGGTGATAAGATGTGTTAAACACATATATAATATGAATGCAGCAAGGTCAAAGGATGCGTGCCATGTATACTGGGGAAGAAATGCATCAAATACAATCAGAAGCAACAAAATCATGTACAAACTCCAGCAGCAGAGGAATTCCAACACGACGTATGCTGAAGAGGGTGAGTGAGAACCGATGAAACTATTAATCTTCATGGGGACATCCGATCATCACAGCAACTAAAGGAACAGATTCAGAAAACCAAATACTCTACAATGTATGTCCAGTAGAAGAAACAATAGAACATGGGGAAAAAATGTGTATTTGACTGAGGGGGTTTATCAAGATGTCTTAATATGGAAGACAGTCGATAATGTCATCAGTTATTCAGAACTCATAATCTAACGTGTCTACCAAATGTCATGAAATGTGTGCAGGCAACAGCTTTTCTCTCTCACATCACATTTAGTGCATGCATGGTACACTATTTGAAGCTCCACCAGTAACAAACTACTACATAAAGAGGCAAGTGTATTAACTGCTGAATCAATAATTGATTTGATATAATTCACATTTTTAAGATTCTGACTTGAAATCTGCACTGATCAGTATTAGTTATATTAATAATGGATCAAATGCATATGATGTGAAACTATGGACCCCTCAGCTACAGAGCTTTTTAGCCTCTTTCAGCTCATTGTTTTGGATTGTCTGGACCCAAACTCTTATCAGCCTGGTTTCCATCAGGCAGCTGTTTTCAGTGAACCCACTGTACACTACCTGTCCAGCACAGAACAGCAGGCACAGCGACTAGCTGGTGAACATAGTGGAGCATTTAGCAGCTAAAGAGACAGATATTTCCTTCACTAGTTGTTGAAGACCTAACCAGAGCTAAAAGGAGAGAGAATATTAGTAATATGACTTATATTCATAGAAATACAATAATGACTTATTATGAAGTTGAAACAGCTACTTTACCTGATAAATGTGATGCACTTTTTTCTGTAGTTTAAGAGTATATTAATGTTACAGCTAACTGTGAGCCAAGATGATTTATTGAGCCACATTGTCTTAATACTCCGTAAAATGATAATGTCTCCAGATACAGTTTATAGTGGACGATATTATATGAGAATGTGTTTCTGATATTTCATCCACCTCACCATTTCACAGTGTGCAACAGTGCATGGTTATAAAATCACCTGATCTGAACCAGTGTATACATTTAACATTACACAATTATATAATTGTTATCATTATGTAACAAGTTTTCTATCTCAAGTATCATTCTACGAATTATAGTTAATTTAAGAATCTAGTCTCTGTTTACTGTGTAACATGTGGCACAGGTCTGTATGGGTGGTGGTTTATCTCCTGGTGGGTTTTAGTGAGCCGGTCTGAGTTAAAAGTCCTGGGACAATATTTATTCCCACTCTGCTCCTGGTCACTGTCTTGAGAGCTGCTAACCCTAAAAAAAAAGAATGAGTCTGAGATTGAGTGGAGAGATTTAGTGACACATGATGGGCTTGAAGCTCATCCACAGCCTTCTCCAACCAGAAACATGAGTGTGAGAGAATCACTGGTATTTTTCCAAAAGAGGATCATCAACTGTAAGTACACTGACACAAAATAGCACTAGACACAAATACTGTTATCAGACTCAGATGAACATTTAATGGATGCTTAAATACACAGAAAGATAGAAAATATTGGGGGGAAAAGCACAAAAAAAAAGAAATCTGTAAATATTTGACTGTCAAATTGAAAAAAAAAACAATGTCCTGTGTTTAATGACATTTTCCTTTTTCAATATGATTTTCAATTTTGGCTTTGCGCATTGTGGTCCAGCGAGGCTCAATAGAAACTGTCTTGGAGCAGCTATCTTTTGTATTAGACTGTACTGTATTGTAGTTACTGATTGGACAATTCTCTACTCGACTCTTCGAACTCTTCCTGCCTTTGATTGGATGAACATGCCACATGCTGGGCTGTCATTGGTCATTGCTTCCAATTTTCAGACTGGAACAACTTCCACCAAAATCAGTTTCAGAATTGTGCTTCTTCTTTATTTCATGTGTGTGCAACATCACATTTTAATAGTTGCTGATTAGTTTCATGACATACAGTGAGTTACGGCTCATAGAGCGTTTATTGGTCTGATGTGTATCTGCCAAGCTGAATAGCTAGTTTGTCTGATTTGAATTGGCTTCCTGAGGTGAGGAGGTAGACGTAGTGAGTGTCGGCCTTGAGAGTGGCCGGCTGAATGTCAGCCTGCTTGTCTTGTAATGGATGTAGTGGCCATATTCTGCTCATCCATCCCCTCCCGCCCTCTACCACCACCTCCTGCCCCGGGCCCGAAACCCTGTCAGACATGCACAGTGCTCAAACACTCTTCACTCGTCTCCTGGATCTTTATATTTTTTCACTCTGTCTCTGCACTCTCTGCTCTTTCTCTTTCCTTCTAACTCTCTTTTCAGTCCATTTATCTCATTATGGTCTGGCTATCTCCAGTGGCGTTGAAAATGAAGTGTTAATCTCTCTTCTCATCAATCTCCCCAGCCCAGAAGTGCCCGAGTCTCTCCCTGCATCGCAAAATGATGACTGGCACTTTTACTTGTTTGGAGAAATAAGTGTGGGGGCTAAATTGAATTTTAATGGATCGCGCATCCCCCCAGTGAAAGGTGCAATCCATTACTGAATGATTGTAATGTTATTTGTTGCCAGTGTTGATTTATGGTACGTATAGTGTGGAGGGCCAAAGGTGGGCACGTCAGGGAAGGAAGCTGCGTGGTGTGTTGATGGGGTTTTAACTACGGCACAGTGGAGAGGAGAGAGGAAATTCAAGACCACATTAGCTGCTTATTCACCTCCTTCTGAAGGGAACAGGAAGTAGCTGTTTAAGTCTGAAGGGTGCCAGCCGGGGTCAAATGTTGTTACAGTGGAGACAACACTGAAAGTGTATCTGATTACATCATCCAGGAGGAATTTGATTGGGTGCACCCCCAACTGAAGCTGGAAGCTTATAAGGTTGTTAATCACACCATCTAACTTTAGGAACGGCTGGCCAGTGAATGAACACCAGGATTAACTTTGAGTCTTCAAGTTGAAGATGTTCTTCCTTTGATTTTGAAATTATTTACAGACAAAAAACCTTTTTGAAATCTGAAGTTAAAGCCCTTATGTGTAGGATTGGAGAATTTCAGATTCTGCACCCCATTTGTTGCATGTCGCTTTTTTTTATTTTCTCTTTTCCTGTTGTATTCCTATGTCAAGAAATCTGCACTATAATCTTTAAATAAATAAATAGATTAATCTACACAGAGTGGCTTAAAATTATTTTAAACTATCTCTACAAAACCACTTCTGAATGGGGTACAAAGAATAACAACTTTATCATAGTAACTTTATTAATATATGTAGGGGCCTCACAGGCCAGACCGCATGTTCCTCACTCAAAGGGAGTCCCTAAGAGACTCAGTTTCCAAGAGTCCTCAGGATTTTCACACCTCCAGGTGTAGCTCCACCCACGGGCCAAGCTGTGAGCTACCATTGGTCACTGTGGCATGTGACCTATAATGTCATCAGGTTAACAAAACCAGAGCTCCCCCTCTCCACTTTCTCTTCTCTCCTCACTGCTGCTGCAGGACCAGCAGCAGCTGCTCTCTGTCTCCTTGACACTCTTCATAGCTGCTGCTGAGAGCTGCAGTGAACCTCTCTGCTCTGACTGAGGCCTGCTCAAGGCAGACCACGTTAGACTACATATGGTGTGTTTTATTGTCTTTTATCCTTTAGTTAAATACATTTAGTCAAGATCACATATTGTGTGTGTTATACTTTGTTATCCTTTTAAATAAATGCTTTTTTTCAAACATATAAAATGAGAAAAAGTTTTTGGCAGCGATCCTGTAAATTTGTTTTTGTGTCAGTGTATCAGCCGGGACTTAGCACGACAAAGAGTATGACTTGTTGTACTACATACAGCACACCTTGACCCTAAAATAAAATGTTGTGGACACACCTCTGCACATCTGATTGGTGAATGGAGTTTCCTACAGGTTTTGAAGGTTTCTTTCTTTCTTAAAGACAGACAGCACCAGGCTGTAATGTTCATGGCTGACCTTACAGTATCCTCTTGTGTAGCTTTGGGAGGGCAGCTAACCGTGTTATCCTGAGAGTCTTCCTCAGATGGAGGCTGACACTCAGTTTAGCTAATCTAGCACCAGCAGCTGGTGTGCCAGGGGAAAAACAAATCAATTAGAAATCTCTGCTAGCACACAAACTTTGTTATTGCAGTCTCCGGTGTGTTAACCAGCTGGTGGATCCTATTGTCTTTGCATCTTAACCCAGCTCAGGTTAGCCGTCGTGTAAGTCATTTCCTCTCCTAGGATCCGCCATCTGCCGGTGATAAAATATTCAGCCTGCGGAGGGGAGGCACCCTGGGACAGAGTTAGCCAGATTGTCTAGACTGTAATATGTTCCACACAGTCATTTTCATCACATGTATGCAGACACCACTCCAGAGAGACACTTCCTGCTACTCAAGGAAGTTTAGTCTCCAAGGCACGAGTGCTTCAACTTTTTTTTTTTTTTTTTTTTTTTTTGTCTGTCATGTAATTTAATGCTTTGTGATTGAGTGTCTTGCCAGCAGGGCTCCCAAACCAGAACAACCTACCGGAGGAACTGAGGCTGTTAATTCACTGTTGTCTTTAAATCACTCTATAAAAGACATTTTTAAGCACTTGCTATGAAACTGGTTAGATTTTTAACACTTTTAATCCTTTGTTATGCATTGTATTTCAAAAATCTATATTTCAATGCCCCCGTTTTTACCTTCCCGCCAGAGGGGAACCCTCTGGGCCTTCAAAGTTATTATTATATTATATTAAATATTGAAAGAATTTTTGTACTCCTTATAAATATTTTTTAAAAGACTTTTATTCAATGAAATAATAGTAATAATTTCTAGATCATCATTATACACTTGGACTAATATGTCTTGGCAAACAGTGGGTTAATATAGTGGAACAGGAAATGGACCAATCACAATTTTTCTTTCGATAGTATCTGGAGGAATAAGCAACTCCCCCTACCGGGACCTATAGGCCTAGTGGTTTACATGATAACCAGCTCTGTGTAACTGGTTTCCCAGAATCACCTTTCTGTGTTGTGAAGCCAGTTAGGGCAATGAACTTGAATGTGACAGGGCTCTGGCTGTTATTTTTGCTATGTTTGATTTTTTTATTGCCACATTTGTTTCTAATGAAGGCCCAGGGCCATGGTTAACCACTGCTTCCCACTCAACACTGCTTGAGTGCTACATATATTTTAACAGGGACTCAAGTCCCTGTTGGGCAAAACCATTTTTTAGCTTCTTCATTTTCCTAAATGATCTGTATCTCACAGACTGTAAGAATCTCCCCTCAGGAAACAAAAATGACACAGCTCAATAAGACGATTGCATGACATGAAGGCTTAGAATATCGGTTTCTCCCTCAGATTGTGTTCACAACAAATCCACATTTGTTTTCATTTCAGTTTTCACAGTTCCCACCATTTCTAATTTATACCCAGAATAGATTCAGAAAAAAAATGATTATATCCAGCAGCTATTTCCCAGAAACTTCCAAATCCAAAACATTCTTGTTTGTGTGAGTATTTAATTTGACAATTGATGCACAAACAGGAAGTCATGTACAATTCTCAAACATCTGATTCATAAACAGAATTTCTAGGAATTGTTAAGGCCAATCAGCGTGCACATGGCTGCGAGGGTCCACATGATGTAAATTTCATCATTTGTCCGTGTCCGCAAGGGTCCAATCTGTGGACGTCCGCACCAACTGCACGTGTTAGTAATGCAAACATCTGCTGTATATATGTACTGCATTCCTATTCTCATTAAGCTAGGGCTTTTCTTGTTTTTGACTTTTTCTTGTTCAGCATCATACAGGAACTCCTCAGCTGCATGCAGACTGAAAACAGTCCTGTGTAAAACAATACAGGGAGCTGTGTTAGTGTGGACATGTTGTTTAAAGTGTCGATGACACAATGAAATATGATCCAGCAAGTCTGGTTAGTGTAACAGATTATTATGTTTAAAGGTTGATCAGAAAAACACTGTACTGAATACTATCAGCATTTTTTGATGGAATTTTTGCTTGAAAAGGTCTGCTTTGTTGAGAGCTTTCAGCTGTGTCTCATGGTCTTCATCAGCAGATGTCAGTTGTCATCACATTTTGTTGAAAACATCCTTGTTTCAGTTGCTTTTAAACCTACAATTTGCATTGTGGTGGGTTTAGGGGGTTTTAAAGTGTTTTTATGAGCCATAAGAAGTTGGAAATTTCCCTAAACTTATGAAGCAACGTGTCATCTTTCCATTTACTTGAGAACATGAAAATCAACAGATTGGAGATACAACATAGAACCCCACCATGTGGATATGCTTCATAGCATCACTATCAAGTCCCCCAGCAGCTATTGTTTCACTTCTCTCAGAGGTCCCATAATTAATCTACACCACATTTTACACAAAGTATATTTTAAACTTCCCAGAGAACTGTGCAACTTGTGACCATCTGGCTATGACAGGAGAGGGCCATCTTTCCTAAATGCTCACTCTTAGCCAATCCAAACCTCCCATTAACTGTTTGCAAGTGGCTCTGGAGTGCATCACACCACAGTTGGACATGCTGACTGCCATCTCCATCTGGACAAACTGGCACTTTCCAAATGCCAATATGTCAGACAGCATCTCAGCTGCCGGTGCAGAACTGTTACCAAATGTTCACCAAATGATTTCAGAGATGGACAACTTTTACTAAATCCTAAATGAGGCTTATAATCTTATTGTCATAGTATTTGCCCTGTGGGTTGGTAATGGTATTTTACAGTATATTACTATATTACTTGATGAAGTGGTAGAAATATTTGTCTTAAAATCAGCTTCAACCTTGAAGATTCTGGGGCAGTAAATAAATGTAATACATATAGTTTGTATTTCAATTTTGAGATTTTTTTTTGCTATTATGACCATGGAGATGAAGAAGATTTTTTTTTTCTCCATAATATCAACCATGCTAACACATAAAATCTTTTATATTTCTCTCTCTTTTTCAACTCTTGAGAGCTCAGGCAGTGCTCCTCTTCTTTCTAACCAGGGACTCTTTAAAGTGTTTTTGTTCCTGCACAAGAGGTTGACTGTTACATTACCAGCCAATATCAGTCAGCTCACACGTGTAGCCCACTCTCTGTGCAGTAGGGTGAGTGTGTTTTTTTGAGGGCGTGCATTTTGGATGGAGGTACATCAGGCGCTGTAGGCAATAGCTGTGTTTTCCCCAGAGACTGTTTGTGAGGAACCAAAAATCAATGCAGGCAGCTTACGGGCCATTTGAAGGGCCTGACTCCCTGCTCTCATTCATCACCTAACAATCTGCCACCTTACTCGAGAACAAATCCTCACAGGGACCTCTCAGTACAGCTATGGTGTCCTGTGCGTGTGTGTGTGGTAGATATGTGGGTTTTATTGGTCTATCTCACTGCTCCATAACTCCCGACTCTTTTTAGTCTGTCAGTGTGTGTGGGTAAGCTAAATCAGTCATACAACATAGTTCTCTCTTACACACTGTACCAGTAGCGCTCCTCATAGTGTATGATAATGTTTTAGCATGGAGCACCAAAATATATTTTTTAATTAGTTGTATTTTCATACAGTACTTCAGGATTTCGTGTTTTGAAAACTGGATTTGACATAATCTGCTAGATAATCCAGATTCAGCAGGTTAACCATTTTGTGGATTGATTTTTCCTTCAGTCTGTCAAAGAGAGTTTTCTTTGTATCTGTATCTAAATGTTTACTGCTAATGTTTTTTCATTTGGATGTCCCCACTATAACTGCAGTAGTAGTTAAGTAGTAGATAAGATAAGATAGAATATCCTTCTGTGTTTTTTTTTTTTACTTGGGAGGGAGGGTTCCTGGAGGGTATGAGGGGAAAAAATAAACACACAAGAATGTGCATCAGTGTTACTGTGTGATAAATGTACTGTAAGAAATGATAAGCAGAGAAATATAAAGTATGAAGGGAAATACATTTTAAAAACTGTATTTTTGGTGTTTTGAAAATGATCCTTCTCTTTAGTTTGCAGATGATCTCAAGCATACATTCTTTTTGTGAGTAACAAGCCATTACATATGCTAGAGGTTGCTCACGGAGGTCTATGATATATGATATATACTGTACACTTACACAAAAACAAGGAAGAAAAGATTTCGGCCCATTCATTCTTATCTGTTCATTATTGGATCACCTGATTTTAACTTTAATTTGAGTTTACTGATGAAAACAGGGTTTAGTTACATTTCAAATTCTAAAAAAAATGGACTACATTTGTCTTTTCTTAACTTTATTTTGACGTTCTCTAATGATTGGGACGAGCAGACAATTAAGCAGTCTGTGCTTTCATCGTGTCAGTTAAGTTGAGTGACAAGACAATCCTCCAAAAAACTCTGTGTATTCTTTTCAAGGTTGAAAACACAACAAGGGATGATGCTAATACTTTGGAAAGCTTGAAAACTTGTCACAGCGGATCTGCTAGCTGACGATGGAGGCCGGGGGAGGAAGCACAGTGGTAATAGGCAGGATGGCTTATGGATCTCTTATCCTGGGCCTTAACAGTCACACAGAGTACAAGCAGGGGGTCAACAGATCTACTTCAGCTGCTGATATGCTGCTGAGCTCAAGCTGGGCTATGTGTGTGTATCTGTGTGTGTGCCAGAGTTGGGAAATGAGGGCTTTGCATGCTTGGTTACTTCTTGGTATCACGATTACAGTGTTAGAGATAAAAATGGAGAACAGGGGGAATAAAAGGTTGGGTGATCATGGACTGGTTAGAGCCCATAAATACTCTGACACAAGGAGAATGTACAGGCTGGTGGTGATGGGAGGCAGGAGTGGGAGGTTCAGAGGGGGGGTGGGTGTCTGAGAGGAAGAGGGAGATGCGGAAACCAAGTGGAAGACATATCGACAGGGAAAAAAGAGAGCCAGAACAACTCTGTTAGGATCACCTGCACAATCAGTGGGATCAATCCTCACACACACTCACACACACATATACTGGGGCTTGTGGAGAATATTTGCACACCTGCTGTGGCTTCAGGAAAAATATATGACAATACAAAGCCCACATAAGGAGTCGTTGAGATGTCATTGACAAAAAAAACAAAACTTGTGCACACAGTTTCTTAAGTTGTGTGCATTAATTACTTAATTCATGCTGTTGATTTAATATTTTTTTGTTTTGTTTTGCTCTGTAGTGTTGGGTTTTGGAGACTGGTGTTGTGTTTACCATGAAACATTCTGTCTTTACGCACATGGCACAGCAGTGGTACCTTCATTAATTATTGATTAATTATTAATGATCCTGACAGGACTAAGTCAGGATCTAACGGTAAATGACACACTGTACATTTCTATACATCAGTCAGATAAGCTGCAACACACAGATTCCAAGTTTATCCAGTTGTAGTCAGGATGAGTAAATGTGCAGCTACTGTACATTCACATGTGCTGTGTGTAGAGGAATCCTAGTTAACCTATACAGCTACTTTTTCATGGCTTTGTGGATTTCTGTTTGTGTGAGTTTGTTCCGGCAACATGAGAGCAAGAGACAGAGTGTGTCTCTCACCAAGAGCATGAGAATTGACAAAATAAACATGCAGGACTTGTTCACTCTGTTGGGACGGGCAGTAGTGCGTTTGATTATTAGCAATAATTCATAATTATCTATGATAATGAAAATAAGATATTGTTAACCTGAATCAATAATTCGGGCACCAACTGTTGGATCTGTGAAGAACACAGCTGATTATTTGCAATAATTATCAATTATCAAGGATAATTAACTAATTATGACAATTAATAGAATTATTAATATGAATTAACAAATACGGGGCACCACCCGGAAACCGGGACCAATAACCAAACAGGGTAGTCTTATAAATGGGAGTTCACCTAGAATGTTAATATCTGAGAGATATCAACATTCAAGGATGAACAAAGAATTGTGAATTCGAGCTCTGACTCCTTCAATCAGCCACTTTTCACAATGTTACACATAATAATGACAGAAGAACTTCTCTTTAAAGATATAACAGTGTTTATTAAACTTAGCAAAATTAACAAAGTTAACAAATGCTTCATTCAATAAACAACTATTCTAAAATCTAATCCTACCAAACAAACACAAACAGCTATGTACAGGGTTGGACACATGCAGGGGAATGCATGTGTGTGTGTGTGTGTGTGTGTGCGCGCGACAAGATGGCGACGGGGCCTGATGTGATGAAGTCACGTCGCGCGAGAACCGGATGGCAGAAGTATGGCGGTGTCTTGGTTAGACAGAAGCAAGATGGCGCCGTCTAGTGGTCGGCGTCTTGCACTCACCCAATTCTGTGAAAAACACACGTGTCTGATGGCGGATAAGGAAAGACAAAGCGAAGCTTTGTCCGACGTTATCTGACCATCAGATGTGCAAAAGATGTGGGTGCGTGTATGTGTGTGTGCGTGCACGTGTATGTGTTAGTCAGAAGAGAGAGGGAAGAAGGAGAGAAAGCGATCGCGAGAGGAAGAGTAGCGGTTCCTTTGTCCACAGACAGCGTGTGTACGGACGGCAGTCTGTAACGCACGTTGTCTGGTTTCTGACCGACAAAGCAACTTACTTCCTGACTCACGATGGCACAAACACAGCGGTAGTCCCGAGCGGGACTAACACAAAACAGTCTAGCATGGTGAACACAACTAAACAGGCAGCAAACTTAAAATACTCCTAAAAGTAACAGAGAAAAATGGACTCAGCGGTCCGTCAACAACACAACAAACAATAGCAAAAGCTAAGAGCTGAATGCTAAACAACAGCAACTGATGCTGATAGGAACACACAACTAACACTGCCTCTGCCCAGACTTATGCCTCTTACTTGGTCGCTTCAGAAAGCGAGCAGGGTGTGTGTGTAGTCCATCTTTATGTCCGGCTTTGTCCTGGGCTCGGATGCAGACGGTGGCCGTTCTCGCACGGTCGGCGAAAAGCACGGCAGCTGGCTCTCGGCGGCGTGGCGGAGAGAACAGCAGAGTCGACTCGGTGAAGAAGCTGAAGAAGAAGCGTTTCTTCCTTCTCGAGGGAGTTTGAGGACGCTGGTTGCAGCAGCGGTCTCTCTCGGATCCAGGAATGTGTTTGGGTGAACACGGGCGAAGTCTCGTCTCGTCCGGCGAGGGGAGTCTTTGATGAGGGGAAAATACGTGCGTGGGGTACTCCCTTTAGTCAGCGAACTCAAAGAGGAACGGTAGTTACCCCTAGCTCAGTGACATGGGAAAGGCGTGTGCTTCAGGGCACGTTCAGTTTTTAAAGGGGCGGTGATGTCATGGTTGCGTCATCAGGACGCTCCGCTGTGCAGGAGCGTCTCCGCCAATGAGACTGTATGTTGACTGTTCCCTGCTGAGGTGTGAAAATCGCAAAGCATCCTTGGAAATGGAGTTTGCAATGGACTCCCATTGTCTGTAAGCAGCATTTTGGCGCTATTCCTTCGTCTCGGGGGGAAACAAAGGATAGAAGCACCTCGTGGTCAGGCCTCACACGTTACATGTAGGCCTTCTCTGTGTGACCTCATGGTTTGAGGCCCAACAACTCTTATATCAGGAGTCACAGTCCACAATCAGTTGATTGACTATAAATTTACTCCGGATCTGTGATCAATACCTCACTTCCCTTAACCTCAACTGATCTACAATGATTAACATTTAAATAAGTCTGCATTTACTCATGAATATGTGTTCTTTTTCTTTCTTTCTTCTTCTTCTCTTCCTTCTTGGCAGTAGTAGTAGTAGTAGTACATTGGTGTTATTTTAAACTGGAAATTATTCAAACAGCCCTGCAGTGGCAGATAAAATTGAATGAACCAAAAATTGCCAAAAATGTTGGATTACAGCCATCTCAGTCAAAAAATATCACCATTTTGGTGAAGTTATTTTGTTTATTTCCCCCGTTCAGATGAGTCATGTCACTGATGGATTTAATAATTCATGTAAAAACTGATAAACATGTCCCCCTCAAAGCGGGCTGTTTTCAACCGTATAATCAAGTCAAGGAATAAGAAATGTTGGACAAGCACATCATACATCCTTAATCCAAATCTCATAATTATGTTGTAGCATCATTTAATTACGAGAAAACTATCTCATAATCATGACTTAGCACCTTGTAATTAACAGAACATCATGGGATCTGTATCTCAGAATTGTGAGAAAACAGTTTCGTAAATAAGAGAAAAATATCTGGTGACTGAAATAAAGTATGTAGTAATCATGAGAAGGAAATCTTTCAATTATCAATGTTAAGAGATCAGACAAAGCAGTGTTTGAACTGCGTTCCTATTAAACAGCTTGAGTCCAACTTGCAAACAGATGTTGACAGCAAACAGTGCAACAGCAAATAAAATCACAACCATTTATACAGTTGATATCTGAGTGTGGAATGGTGCATGCATCTTTTCTATAACACATTAACACATAATACTGCAGGTATGGGCTGTGCAGAAAGTCTTACCAGAGTTATTTGCACAACCTGCAGAGCTTAGTTAAGTGTGTTGCCTAGTTATGACCACCGGTGTGTGTATGTTCCTTCACAATAGTAACAGCTTATTTGAAACATGTGATCTCACCTCCCTTTTGGGGACAAGAAGCAAGTCTACATAACGTAAATCATTATTTCAGGGTGAAGACTTGGTTTAAAGTTAAGATAAGGTTAGGATAAGTCTCAAAGAAATGAATGTAAGACAAAGTAAAGTCCTCAGAAGTGATTGAAACCTGACTCTGTGTGTATGTGTGTGTGTGTGTGTGTGTGTGTGTGTGTGTGTGTGTGTGTGTGTGTGTGTGCGTGTGCGCGCAAGGGAAAGCAGGCAGTATATGATAGAAACTGTATATTACTCCACAGGTTGCAGATTATCTGATTCGATTTCAGAGCACCTTGCTGCATGTATTTGCATATTAATGAGGAAAACTGAGTTTCCTCAACCAGCTAAAAGTTTTTTATTGCTTTAAGATGTAGATAAGATCTTAATGATAAGATCTAAAAGTAATAAGTTTTTATTGCTTTAAGATACAGACTTTATGAATACACCACGTGTTATGTGAAGGTGCAAAAATATGCAATCAGAGCTATACTGTAATTATCTCATTGAATAAATCACATAACTGGTTATGTAAAAAAAAAAAAAAAAAAAGATGTTGGTATGTTAAGAGGCAAAAATGCCACTTTTTCTTTTCTGTCACAGTCTTGTTAAAGTTAAAAAAGGGTTTTTTACAACCTGTCTGACCATTTTCCTGTCACACAGAACACAGCGGAAATAAATAAACTGTTTGATTTTGCAGGGATTTAATTTCATTTGCACTTTGTTTTAAAAACAATAAGACAGTAAGTTTCTGAAGAGACTAGAAAAGCATTTTCCTCTTTTATCTGAATACTATTGTACCATCAACATCCTCTGGTGTGTTGGTTGTCTTGGTCCAACAATCTGAATGAAGTTTCTCTTTGAGAAACTGCAGATGTACAAAGCTCAACTCAATCTGTATCTAAGGCCAATTTGAGTTATATGTAGTGTTTATATTCCATTTAAACAACTGAATCATGGATTTATATATTTAACTAGAGCAGTGCCCGTTCAAAGCATGTCTGCTCAAACTAAGAGTAGACAGGGTTGGTCGTTACGCACTGTGGCAGTCCCAAAGACTCGGACAAATAAGTTAAAAGAGAGCTCAGGTGAATGACAACTTGTAGTGCACATAGAGGCTCTCCACTGAGATGACTGTGTGTGTAACGTGCCCAGAGCTGACAGCGTGTCACTGATCGCCGAGCATGTTCAATACTGAATGAGTTAGAGCAAACTCAGATGTAGCACACAGATAGAACTGAATAAAAGGACAGCTCATGATGCTGCTGCACAAATGTCTGCCACTGCCATTCCTCTGAGAAGAGCTGCGGAGGAGGACAAAGCTCTGGTAGAGTGGTTACGAATACCCAGGGAGTCTTCCCCTGCTGCGACATACAGTATGCCTGTGTGAACCAGTGGACCAAGCACTGTTTGGTCAGAAGCTTTCCTTGAGAATGTTCTCTGTAGTGCACATCATGTGTGATGCACTTTCATTGTAGGTCTATAGACTAAGAAATCTTTCCCCATTTTCTTTTCTAAGGTTACATTGTTCTGTTGTCTCTTTATTTGCATATTTGGCATTGAGTTAATCCAAAAGTAACGGAAAGTAATCAAGTTATGTTACTTTAATATTGTGATGCTTGGCTTTGGTCACTGCCTTCATTGTTCTTATGTAATAATGTAATTAGTAATTGTATCTGAATACATTTG